>NW_010413333.1:20174-29157 GCF_000710305.1 Buceros rhinoceros silvestris | reverse complement strand
GTTTATGTTTTGGTTGTTCTGTTTGGTTGGGTTTTTTTTTTTTTTTTTGTCTGCAAGGGTTCTGTCTAAAGTGAAAGTTAAAGCTGGAAGCTACAGCAGAGGGATTTTGTGGGTCCAAGAAATAAGCGTGGGAGGGAGGGATGGGTAAGACTTTTTGATTCCTCTCAGTACCCAAGACCAATACAAGCCCAAACTAGATAAGAAAAGTGATTGCTCTACTAGCATAGGGCAACTCTTTAGAAACCTTTACCTTTCTATCCTGTATCAGTGCAAAGCAAAGCTGCTGTGGAAAAATGTTGTGTTTGCGGTTGGGGGTTAGTACTGGTATTGCAGAGCAGAATTAGTTGGATGGTGCAACCTCCTTCCAGGAAAGCACAACAGAGAAATTTTCCAAAGGTGGTCTGGAAAGCAGTTGGGCTGTGGGCTGCTGTGATCAGAGGAGGTTAAGATGATGTGGACTGAGAGGGTTGATCAACGAGGCAATTGGAGTGTCTCGGCCAAAGGAAATTTGATTAAAGGTATGACATGGGTATATAGTGAAACTCTCTTGTTGGATATATGGGACTATCCCATACTACTCACCTCATATAAATTTCAATGTCTTCTTGAAACCAGTCATTTTTTTATTCATTTTACAGTGAATATATAGCAAAAAAGTACCTGCAGAATGATTCCACTCTCTGTTTAGATGGATTTGAACGAAAGGTTGGCTAACTGGTCATCTGTTATCTGTTATCTGTTATCTGTCATGCACTATCATGGAAGCAACATTGCACAAACCCACTTCCCCTTTTCATTGTTACTTCACTTTAGTTTCCCTTCAACTTTTACAATACCAAAGCAGACTGGGCCATAATCAGTTCTGTTTTGGTGTCTAACTGGTTTCTCGTGTGCTGCTGCACAGCAGCAGGGTTAGGTACTTCATGAAACTGCATCTTGGGTTTTCTAAAACTAGTGGAAATTTTTTGCACCTTTTATCACTTCTCTCAGCAGGTTGTAGCTTATTCTACTATCCTCCTAAGCACTGCAGTTAATTATATACAGATTTTTGTGTTTATTGGTAATACAGTCAATAATTCTTGGCAAAGACACAGAGTCTTGGTAGTACAGCAGGGTGGGACAGTGGTGCGGCAACCCTCTTTCTCCCTAGTGTACCTGTCGTGGGAGCTGAGGGCTGCTCCATTGCAGCATCTGATGAGACAGGAATCATTTATTCCTCTAACAAATAGATGTCTTCCTCTGTGCATTTTCCCTGAAGTTATTTACACAGGATGTTGTTTGCTTTGAGGTCTCGCACGCACTGTGATTTGCATATGGTGCTGGAGTTACTGACGGTTTGTTCCTTTGATTGCTGATTCTCACGAACCTGAAATGTGCCTTTTGCTGCCAGTGCAGTTGTGTAGCTGTAGAGGCTGTAACCCGAAGGGCCACAGATCTGGGGAATGCTGAAAGCGTTTTCTCCAAGATAGACAGTATGAGCGGTTGTGTCCAGGTCCCAACCAAAAGACAGTGGGCAGGACCACGTGGCTTTGGCTCTGTTTTGTATCATTGCACTGGCCAGCAAAAGGGAAGGCTTAAACATTAATGAATGCTCACAGCTACCAGTCCTCTGCTTTAAAAATCTCCATGGGGTGCAGTGATGAAAAGCCAACCCTGTGCGTGCTTGGGGTCTGTTTCTCTGAAGGCATTTGCCTTCACATAAACAAAGACTGGTCTTTGGTTACAAGAGTGCTAAGGGAAGACATCTGATGTTCTCTCAGTATGCCACTAATGATTTGGGGATGGCCACATTTTTTGTTCTCAAAAGATACATTTAAAATATTAATTAGAAACAGCTAGAGAAAAAGTTAGTGATAAATCTGTGAAAATCTGAGTTTTTAGTGGAGATACTGGTTCCAAAATAGAAAGTGTGTTCAACTTTCTCACTTGTAATGCCTGCAAGGCTAGGAAAAGCCCCAGGGTACAAAGTGGTACCAAATGTTGGGTAGCTGTGGACGTGGTTTAAAGACAAGAAATTGTACGGACATCTACAGTTGGTGACATGTCCCCTGTCCCTGTGCCTTCAGTTCTATGAAAGTTCGGGCTCAAATGGATGGCTGTAGAGATGGGAGTTAACGTATGTTTAATTTCTTCAATAGGGAGAAACCTAACTTGCTTTTCAGTCAAGTGATAGGTTATGACAGCAATTAGGATGAATACTTGAAGAGGTGTGTTTCAGTATTTCTAGTGTATAGTTTTGAATGTTGATGTGCCCTCATGATGTGTGTTATGCAGAGAGCAAGGGGATGTAAGAAATAGGCTTGCCCTTTTAGTCAGGAACAAGTGAATTATGATAAATGAATAATGCAAATTATTATTCCCTTACTTGAGGAAAAATAGAGTGAAAGACAGTTAACTGAAGAACCCTAGTATTTCTCCTAAAATTAGAACAATGGATTGTAACGGATATATTCACTGGTTCCTGATTTTCCAAGGGTTCTGATTCTTGTTTTGGAGACCTGTAATAGAATAGAAGGCACTCCAAGTCAGTAGTTTCACTGGTGAAAACTAGTTATGAGTAAGACTGGGAGTGGATGGATATCTCTGGTCTGTATGACCAAACTGACTCAAAGTACACATGTTTAGGCCCTGATTGAAGGAAGTGCATATGCATTTGCTGAAGTCTCTCTGAAGCCAATGAGATTGAAAGCATAGTGGTAGGCTTTCAAGGCTTTGAAAGAGGAGACAATGGTTGAGGCAAAACAAAAGAACATGCCATCAAAGGATGTAAAGCAAAGTGACAGGAACAAAGTGACAAGCTAGGAAAATGCTCTTTGCTCCCACATTCTGAATGGCTGTGAAATCAGCTTTGTACTCATTAGAGCCAATGTAAAGGAACTTGCTGTAAATGAAAATGAATGGCTTAGAGGCTGATGTTTTGAGTTCAGATGTGTAGGTGAGTGGCAGGAAAGCTCAAGGAAATGCCAAACTCTGAGACATTGTGCAGAAGGAAGAAGCAGGAGTCAGAGGTGGCCTGGAGGCAAAATCTTACAGTGAGGTTGGAGGAATCTAAGGACCACCCCACGTTTCAAATTTGGAGTAAAAACCAAGATGCTATACATCTACAGCATCTGGCATCATTTGCCACCTTCTAACCACAGCCAGACTGCTGTGAGAAGATACTTGAGAGGCAGATTGAGGTTTCTATGTGATTGAAGGCAATGAGGTCTGAGCTAGGTCAGTCTGTGAGTAAAATATAGGAAAGATCTAGTGGAGAGAAATCCCAGAGGCAACTAATGGTACAGAAGATTGGATGCAGCTTAGCTGTGAGGGAAGAGGAAGATGGAATGAGAGTTACAGGCACCAGTGGGATTTAGGTTTTAGAGAGAGTCAGACCAAAGCAGACTGGGTTTGTGAGAAAAAAGAGCAGGAAAAAAGAGCTGAAAGGACTAGAAGAGCAAAAAAATTTGTCTGTGACATGGTTTAGAAGATGATTGTGGAGAGGTGAGGTGTTTAGAGGAGAAGAATAGATGAAACTTTAGAAGAAGAGAGGGAATTGTAGATGGGAGGTAAAAGACTGACTTTGTTTTGACTGTTTTCTCTAGAAAGAACTCAACAAACTTGTGTGCAGAAAAGAAAAAGATACAGAGATAGAATAAAATTACATACATTAATATACAATAGGAATAATGTACAGTAACTGCAAGGTAAAAAATAACTATTACTGGCAGTACTAAAAGGATATATATATATGTGCCTGTGTGCATACACACACTCTCTGAAAAGGGTTGTGACCTGAAGACTGTATATTAATCCTTTGCATTTTGTCTTAAGTTAGAAAGTATCAAGGAACAAATGCAAACAGAGAGGAGATATTTACAGAGTCTTCTCAGGTGAGCCCTAATGATTTGAGTTGTATGTAATGGAATAGTAAAAAACATCCCTTTTTGTGTAGGTTGTCTAGTGGCTGCAGGAGTCACTGTGTCCCAAAGTCTCATGTAGCCTCTGAATAGCTGTGGGGACCCAACAAGAGTGAATGGAGTTTCCAGTTCAGTCCCTGGCCTGATTACCACTAAATCCAGTTCTTTGCTTCACTTGCTTCAACTGCCCAGTTGCATACACGCAACGCGGTTCCTGAATCATTTCTCTGAGCTCTACCAACCTGCTGACATTTGCTAAAAGTTTACTCCTAGCCTGGGTTTTGTTCCAGTAAGTTTTGTGGACATGAGATGCACTGGTATGTCAGCCCAGCTTGTTTTGTATGTGAAACAGATACTGCAGGGCAGCAGAGGATCAGACCTTGTCATATTTCCAGTCTTCTGTAGGCCATGGAGACATCACTGCTGGGGTTGAGAAGGGAGGTTTTCCCCTTAACTTTTATAACAAGAGAAAGAAATCAATTACAGTGTTATTTCTTTTCTTTTTTTTTGATGCTGGCAGCTACTTGCCAGATCAAGAAACCAAGAAAGCTCTTGTAGGCTATCAAGTAAAAATTGCACCTTAGAGTTTATCAGTATTCTGGGAGATGTTTATTACTTCAGTCTTACTAGGTCCTTATCACAAAGAAAAAGAAGTAGAGGAGCTGGAAGGGAGAAGTTAGGTTCGCTTATAAGCAGAGACAGGCATGGTAAGATTCCATCATTATAAATGCAGATGTTTTGATCTGTGAGGGTATGGCAAATAAACCATTTATAGCACACAAATACATAGATGCATAAGATCACAGAGGATCAAGCTGCTGATCTAGTCTAACTTTGTAACACCATCAGAAGACTTTCATGTTCAGTAGCAGGTCTTAGACTATGGCAGATCTTTTGGAAAAATAGCTAAACAAAATGTCAGCTCTTCAGTGCTAGAGTGTCTGTCACCATCCTGAATCCAGTGCTCTTCTCTGTTGAACCTGGAGCTTTGTTTCTAATCTGAATTTCTCTAGTTTAACTTCTAGCTCTTAGTCTTTGTATTTGGTATTGGGTAACTAATTGGTTTAGCCATAGTTTCTTGTAATGTCTTCTGGGTCAAAAAGCATCTGTATTACATTTTTGTTCATTATATATGTATTAATATTACTGATTGAGTCATCCTGCAAGTGTCTGTCTTTTGAGATCTCTTTCATTTTTCTCATGGATAGCACTGGAGCCTTTGCTATTTTCATTTTTTCTGCTTGAATTATGGACACCAGGGCTGGGCGTAGTGTTCCATTAACAGTCAGTTCAGTGTTAGACAGAGAGGCACTATACCCTCCTAAATTCTGCGTAGGCGAACGTATTTTGCTGTAGTTTGGATACTGGCAACCTCCATAGAACTCGTCAGCCACTCTTTGCCCACCGTGACCTTGAAGTCATCTCCAGTCAGTGTTTCTCAAAACACGGTCTCCATTTTAATCAATTGTTTTCCAGATGTGTGGCCTTTATGTATTTTAAAGCAATCGTATATAATCTTTGTATCTAGCCCATCTAGGGATGGAGAGCACTTCACTAGTACAAAGCAATCATCTTTATTTACTGTGTCTGTAGTCATTTGTAACTGACAAAGTTCATGACTCTGTAGGTTTTTTTTTTTTAGTCACTGATATGCAAAATTGTTGTAGCCTTCCAAGCATATGAATGTTTCCACTAGATTCAGTAATACTGGTCAGGAATAATTTGTATACGAAATGAGCTCCTCCGTTTCTTGTTTATTACTCACGTTCGCAGTGTTAAAGTCTACACAATTAAGGAATCTCTTCTTTTTGAGTCCCTTGGTACATTGATTAATTTTAATCTTGACATCTTGATTTCTGGCTAAATGAGTGCTCATTTTCACCCTTGTCTTTTGTCATTAGCTTAATACCCTCCTGAATACTTTAGCCTGTCTCCTGAAAGACTTATTCCCTTCCAATGAAATGACAGCCAGCGATGTTGTACAGTCTCTATTTTCTGTAAAAGATGGACTGCTCAAAACTGAGGGGCTTTGCCTTCCGCTGCTTACTTAGCCGTTAATGTTTGGAATCATATACAGCCCTGTAACTTGAGTTGCACTGCTCAGAGTACTAATTTAATACTCCCTCATAAAAAGTTCCTTGCAAAGACTCTTGGTCATTCTTGAATCTTTCTTGACATGCGCGCTTATGTCCTTGCAGACTAGGCTGCATTGTGGTTCATGGGCATGTCCCACATTGCTGTGTCCTCTCCTACTGCATCCACGCGGATATTTCAACAGTTTTGAGCGAGCTTTGCTAATGCTATGTTTCTTGTGAGCATAAGACTGGGCTTGATGACCCCACAGGCCTCTTCCAGCCCCAAGTTCTCTATGATCCTGTCAGAAGCTCTTCTCCCATTCCCATCTGGATGAATTTTTCTCCATTCTGCTGTTTATGAACTGCCAACCATTTTATGTGGTCTGCATCCTGCCTTCAGATGGCAACTGTAGTCTTACAAAGACAATATGTGTTTCTGTGCAGTGTGGAATAGCAGCTTGTGTGGTGTATGTGTTCATCAGAGGAAAACAAGCCAACTGAAGTGTTGCTTTTTTGTTTTTAATTACATTCTTGTTTCCTTCCCAGGCTTCTCTCTTCTACATACTTACACGTGGGCCTCTGGAGGGAGAATTCAATAGGTCGATGAAGTGAACTGGAATGTTTAAAAATAAACCAAAATTTTGTAATGAAATCCATTCTGAAAGAACCCAGTTGCTATAGGGATTTTTTTTGTAAAGACACAGTCCTTCATCTTCCGTTGTTCAAAATAAAGGTTTTCCTTCCTTGAGCCAAATGAGGGTTTTCTTATCCAAGCTTTGGAGCCTGTTCAGTGTCATCTGGTTGGACTAGTTGCTACAAGACAATATTACTCATCCCAGCCCTACATAAAGCAAACCCATTAAACTTCACTGCATGTGGTTTGCGTTAGGGGTTTCATTCATGAGAGTTGAAAGTTCCCAAACTACTGCAGCACGGAAGTGAGACCCTGAGAGTATTCTCCTTCAATCACCACCAGCCAACAAAATATTAACTTCCACCTTCTCAAAAGCTCCCTCAAATCTTATTTCAAGGCAGCTCTTTTCCTCTCAGCCAAATCTCCTGCATTGACCGTCATCTGCTCTGTGGAACTTACACGAACACCTCTGTTCAGAGTTAGAGTTTCTGCTCTGTATGTAGTGTGATTGTAGTGTGCACAAGTTACTTTCTTAGTATCTTTTACTTATAAACCTGCTGAAAAGTCAATAGGTTAATTATTACTCGGTTGGAATTAGAGTCTAATTTTGTTGTAAACAGTTTAACTGCTGGTCCTTCACCCTGGTCTTAATACAGCCTGTGTTTAGCTGTTACCCACCCTGGTATATCTGCCAAGCACCGCAGATGTTTTATCTGACATAGTAGTCATTGACAGTTTCTGCTCTTGTTGGAGCATGAAGACTTAATGAAGGGGGTTTTTTGGTTCCTTCATTTTCTTCCCCATCCCCCCCGCTCCTTTTTCCATTCTTGTGTGCAAAGTTTCCTAAAATGAAAACAGTGTCTTTTTCGTTAGGTACACGTGTGCATGTATAGGTAATATTTGTGTATTTTTTTAATTATTATTTTTGGAAAAAAACCCAGAAAATTCTGTAATAGGAAATTGAAAACTATTTTGGATTTACATAAAACCCCCCAAACTTAGACAACTCTTTTGCCAAAGTTCTCTCACCTTTACAACAAAACCAAAAGAATAAACAAAAACCAAGTGAAGATTCATGAACCAGTTATAATGGTGACTCATCACTTTTGAGCAATTTTTGTTTACCTGGTGGCGTCCTCCCATATTTTTGCAGCATGTTAACACAGAGTTTGAATGCAGGAGTGTCTTGATATCTTCTTGATGGTTTTTCGCATGTTGGAATTCGCATAGTAAAAATTTTCTCATGATAAGACATGTAGGATTTGCTTCGTAAAAGCATGACTTTGTTTTCCTGTTCTGCCACAAAAGGTTCTTCCCTCCAGCCTTCGCTCATCCATCTTTTCAGTTCTTCCAAAGTAAGAAGCAAAGACAGCTTCTGAGAGAAAGGATGGAAAGTCGTGTACCCCAGCCTACATGTCTCAGCATGGACCAATGCAGAATCTGTGGCTTTGAGCTTTTATGTCTGCTAGTATGTTTTGATGATGTATTGTAATTGCTTATAACCCAGCATCTGAAAGAAAATTTCTGTTCAAGGCTCTAAGGTTGGCAACTTGAAAATATACTTGAAGTGGGGAAATGATTGAAATTTATCTGATAATTTATAAATTGGTCTTATTTGTAAGGAAGCAGTAGCATTAAAGTGACATTAGTGATCATGAAAAATATAATCGGCAGGCTAAACCCAAAGAATGGGTGAAACATGAGTTCCTTTATTCAGTATAATCTCCTTTCCAATAACCACAGCCCAGAAAGTACATGGCTTTGGAAAGGGAAAAATAACTTCTTTCAATTCAGTGGCCTCAGTGTTGTCATTTGGTGCCATGGAGTGTCCTAGGATAGCCTCGCCTCTGGCTGACATTCGTGAAGGATGCATGTCTCTTGTAGGTTCTGTGCCACATATGTCAGTCCTGCCCAGGACCAGGGGCCCCAGGGTGCTGGGTGCACCGGTGCAGACACTAGCATTGCATCCTTGCTGTCCAGGGCCTGTTAGCTCTGGTCCCTACTGGAACATCTCCAAGCAGCATCTAGCTGGTGAATGCTGGTTCTGGAGCAGGTAGCTGAATACTTAAAGACCATCCATATGGTGAAAATTTCTGATCATCATCATCATCACTAACACTACTGGCCTTATTTGATATAAGTGAAAGGCCACTGTGGTCAGTGTAAGGAGGGACAGCGCTTGTGACTCTTTTTGAGGTGTATCTGACATTGTTTCCTTTCATCTGCCTGGCATCACATGAAGCAGTAGGTTGTATCCTTGTGTCTAGGTACTCCAGCAACAAAGAATAATAGAGCACACTGGAGGGCTGCATTCTTCAGAGCTCTTTGCAGGGCATTTTTTTTCCATTAGAAACCTTTGCATCTCTCCATTTTGT
>NW_010413333.1:0-20104 GCF_000710305.1 Buceros rhinoceros silvestris | reverse complement strand
TTCCCTACAAGTTCCTTAAATGTTTTCTCTCTCTTCTCTGTGCCATGCTTCTCTGCCCTGTTCCTGTCATGCTGGACCTCATGCTATGCCTTTCCCTGCTCCAGCAGGGCTGTGTATTTCCATCTCCCATAGTACCTGGTCTGTCTGCAGCCTTTTTCCTTCTTTCCCATGATGATCCTTTCTTCTTCCACAGGATTTGCCAATGTCTGCCTTGTGCCTGTACTACCATTCACTCATATTCTTCAGTAAGGTCTTACCTACTCTAGTCTCTAATGTTTATCCCTCTTTCCCCTTATTTCTTCTGTCTTCCAAGCTCTTATTCATCTTCAGGAGCCTGCTGCCCTGTTCACATCCAAACGAGCATCCTTGCAAACTTTCCTTCTTCCGTTATGTCTCCCTCCAATCACACACTTTTCCTCCTTTCTTTACCTTCCTGGACAGATTTGTGCCCATTGGTGCCTGGAATGCCCCCAGATCTTCTGGAGCTGTTTGGAGATGATGTTCTGAAATTGTCGTATTACAGAAAAACACTGCCAAGCACCGGGCAGTTCTGGGTGCAATTTGACCCCTTACAGCAAGGCACGAGTAGCTGCTTGTGTTTTTTGTTTGCTGTTGCCGTATGGAAAGGGCAGATGGTGTTGATCAGGAAGTTAATCTAGAAGCATATCTGTACGCAAAAGATTAGTTCATTAAACTTAGAACTCTAATTTAAAGCCAATTAACAGAGTGATTTGAAGAGACTTGTTGTTTTTGAAGTTCAAAAGAGATGCTAAGTCTCTGATTTCAGCCTTTGTACATTCCAGAACCTGTATAACTATTGCAGTGTTGCCAACTTTCCTGGCGTTTTGGGGGTTTTTTTGTCTCCTTTTTTTTTTTCCCCCATTTTTTTGAGTGATGTAACTTTTGCCATGGTCTGGAGCTGTTCACTGAAGCCTTTTGAACGCCCAGCTTTCTTAGTGATTTTAGCCCTGCTTCTGGGGGTGGGTGGCGAGAACTTGTGTGTCTTTCTATCCTCTTTGCTGAAAGTCAGCACAGCTCCCTCCTCCCTCCCTTTGACAGCTCAATATTGCTCTTCTCTAGGCAGGAGCTGAGGAAAGGGGTAAATGCAAGAAGCCTTGAGCAGCTCTGTGCTCTCCTAACGCCACTTCTGTCAGCACGGAGTTGTCTCTGCTTCCTTTCCTCCCTGTTAACATCTTCCAGAAGTTGTAAAGGAACCCACAGAATCTTTCTCAAGCTTGGAAGGGGCAGTAGGGCCCTTGAGACAGACAGCTACTGCTCTACACATGTATGACCCAGCATACAGTGATAATATCCATGTGTAATCAACCCTGTAGGACCATTCCTAAGAAGTGTAAAGATGAGAAACTTTGTGTCAGGAGGACCCTAGAAGTGATTAGTTCTAAATTAATATTTACGCTGCTTTTACCTGAGATTGATACTCTGTAAACACCTGTAGATCCTTCAGCAACAGATAGCAAGTTTGGATAGTCTCAGGATTTAGTAGTGGCTTGTGTACAGAAAAAGACTTTCTTTACTAATTTGAAGTTATTGCTGATATAAAAGAAAATGAAGGGGTCAAGTTTTGCTGTGGTATAGAGGCTATGACTTTACCGGGTTCACGGCTGCTACCTCTGTGTAATTGAGAACATAGTTTGGCTCAAACCCTGTGAGACAGAAAAGGATGGCAGCAGCCGCTTATTAAGCCAATGTTCAAAACAGTTGCCTCACACTGAATTTCATAAGCAGATCATGTATTCAGAAGGTTTTAGCTGCATGACACAGTCCACTGCAGAAGAAGAGACGGTGGGAGTACCTCCTTGATTATCTTAACTAAAACAGCATGCCGGGAAAAAGCTATCAAAGATGGTATCGTACCAACATGGGGAACGATGAGGCAGAACAGATGAAGTACCTCCCTGTGGGTGCATGAGGACAAACCTAGCCAGAGCTGTGTGAAAGCTGGTTTTGGGTATCCCAGCTCCCATTGGTTATGCCAGAGCCAGCAGCAGTGGGATTTCATCCTGGCTGAGCTGTGGTGATGGTGCTGGTGTCAGCAGCCAACATACCTCCGACATGCCCCTTTAGGGGTGATTACATCTTGCTGGCACTGTTTGGGCTCTGTGTGAGAAGGTCAGGTAGGGATGGACTTAAAATGAAGGATAGGGTAGACATTGGAGAAAGCCCCAAATATTCAGAAAAGCGGAATGGCTGCTGAAAGCCTCCTTTGGAACCCACTTCCTGACATCCTCTAGGGCTGCTGGGAATGAAGGTGGCATTCAGTGACTGTAGGGGCTTCTAGAGGATTGGACCTGTGTCACAGTATCACTAGCAGTGCCTGACTGCTGCCAGAGAGGTTTGCTCCTGTGATGCTACATAGTCTTTGAGGAGAGGTGGCCAAATTGGGATTCCTGTTTCATGGAAAAGCTTGTGGGGCAGAAATCCAGGTTTCCTGCTCTGTATGGGAGAGTAGAAGGGGGTTTTGTGATGAAAGAAAAATCTTGAAGAAGGAAATAATGCCTCTTCAAGAAAAAATTTTAGTGGGGTGTGTGGCTGATGAGTACCTGTTTATTCAGAAGTTTGCTGGCAGTCCTGCTCAGCCTGATGCCCTCCAAAAGAGGCAGGCATTTTGGGACAGCACTTTTGACCATTCCTCGAACACTAAACGGGAGGGACTGTTTTATTAAGAAGGTTTATGGCTGCTTGTTTTCCCTCAAAGGCAAATGTGACTTTGTTGGTTTTAATTCTGTTGGGATTTCTCCCTTTTAATACACAACACAGCTGTTAAAATAGCTGGGGTTGTCTAGGGCAAATCATATAGCACTTTCCTTGTTCAGATCTCAGAAGGCTGCCTTTTTAGGGTCGCTGCAGAATTATATTACAGGGCATATGAATAGTGCTGGTATTAGTGTCAAAATCAATTATCCAGCCCTCCTCCTGTAGAGAAAGCTACAAACCTTAGGAAAAATCTGAGTAATCCATTCTGGGTTTCTAATTCTGAGTAATGACAGAGGGCAGAGACTTGTGCTTGAATAAGTGCACAGGGTCTTTCTCCATAGAGTCACTCCTAAATGCGTGCTCTTTACAGGAAAAAGCAGGCTCCCTGTGAAACCCTTTTTCATGCCAAATGGCTCACTGCTAAGATTAATCTGTCACTGAATTTATAAATTCTGTGTGGCACACAGCAGCGGAAAAAGTTTAGCATTGAACAGAAAGCAAACTATGTATCGCTTAGAAAATGAATGTTGTGCTCCTGGATGGTGTGGATTGACTGCCTCCATCGATATATCTTCTTATACTGGTAATAAAAATACTTCCATAGCCTTGTGCCTCTGAGGATCTTAAAGCACTTTGCAAATAGGGCAAACTACTATTTCCCGTTTTACGGCTGTGGAAACCGTCTGAGGAGAGGTTAAGCTTTTTGCCCAGGGACACAGAGGAGACTGTAGCAGAGCCAAGATGGGAACCTAAATCTCTAGAGCTCCAGTGCTGTGTCCTGTTCATACGCTGGATCAAAATACAGCAGGGGATTCTGCTGGTTGTTGACTCTGAGCCATCATCCCTGAAACCTCAGGAGGCAGGAATAAAAATCAGTGTTGGTGCTCCTTCAGTCCCTGGGTGAAGGTGGTGAGGAGGGCAGAATCCAGCTGGGGAGGATCCTTGTGTCCTTCTGGGCTGAGATGATCAGCTCTGGTTGTGAGTGGCTGTGAGAAGTCAAAGACTTTTGGTCGCTGCTGACTTGGGGAAAAGCCCGGTGCCTCGCACCCAGTCTGCCTCAAGCACCTTTATGAAACAAAAATAATTATAGACTTATTACCCTAAATCCTGTAAGATTAGAGTAGTTGCATTCTTTTTTTCTTTCTAATCCTGTATTTGAGAAGGATTTACCTGTTTAATACAACCATTTATTAGAAACATTGTTTTTTTTTTTTTAAATTCATAATTAATTTGACCAGAGGGCATACGGCTAAAAAAGCCCAAATTTTCAAATATGGGTCTGATCTCTTGTCAAATTTCAGTTGGATAAATGACACATTTGAAAAATTGTGTCCCCACTGCAGGGTCTGTGGCAGGGATTTAGAGATCTCACTTTGGGCACCTCTCTGGAAAAAAGCATGGGTCTAACCTGCATGTTTCACAGGAGAACAATTTCTATTACTAGTTTCTTCCTTCCCCTCCCTGGCTGCTGTGCTCTGCAGCTTGCGGCCACCAACCACCCCGCTCCCGCCCCCAGGAAGCTTCCTCACACATGAAGCTGCCCCGAGGGTCAGGGTAAGCAGGCTGGGAGGGGTAGGAGGGTGAGCGTCTGGTTTCAAACAAAAGTGCAAAGCTTTGAAAGGAGGGACTAAGAAGAAACAGGTGGGGGGCTAGTGATATAGCCTCTGAAGTTTATTTGCTTAACGAACAGAAGCCCAGGCTGTCAGACCTAGGTCAAATACTCCTCCAGTTTGGGTGTATTTATTTCATACATGGTCTGTAACTTAACCTGATTTCTGGATTAAATTGCTGTAAAGTCCTGGCCCCCAGGAACCCACCTCATGTTTGCCATCAAGCTCAGCACATGCCGGGGCAGGACCTTGAGGGGCCACCGTGGTATTCACTGGAGCCTTGCGTGATCAGTAAAGCCTGTAATTGTGGGTCCCATCATTTCCAATGCAAGCTTTGCTGTTTACAGCTGCAAATTGTGACTGCAGATCCATCACTTGTTGTGATGGGTCTTGTTGTCCCATTAAATGTGAGCCGTGCCTGAAAGTTCCCAGGATAAGCTGCTCGGGCTGCAGCATATAGCTCCTCAGTGGGCCACCACCCTGGGGGAGCTCAGGCAATGGTGACAGTGCTGGAAGACCTCATCCAAGATGTGCCAGGACCCTCTGAGGTGTCAGTAAGGGTGGTTCTGTATAGGAAAGTTTTAAAGTAGCTCACGGAAGGAAGTTGTTCAGGACAGCCTTTCATGAAGAGCAGTGCAACACAAAGGGTCTCCAACAGTGGGTGCGAGGGAGTCTGGGGGGACAGGGCCATGTGTTAGGTGCACTGAGCCATGAAGCTCATCATATAGAGGGGAAAGATGGTCTTTGCTTTCCTGCTTGTCTCTCCTGAAGGCACAGTACAAAAATTGCTTGAAAATCAGCAAATAGCAATTGGGAAAAAAAATTGAAGTGCTTATGCCACTGTTATGAACGACTACAAGGTGAAAGCTACAGGTCACACATGGGAGTTCCTGAAGTCTTTATGTGCTTTTAAAGTTTTTAGGAGAGGTAACTTTTGAATATAAGATGTTCAGGAGTCAGTTAATCCTCCAGAGTGAAGGGAGGAAAGTTTGAGCTGGCACAATGGCAGTAAAACTACCTGCGCACAAAACGTTTTCTGGTTTTACAGGCATTTTTTGGCTGATCCTATTAACTGCAGTAAGGTAAACAGCCAGTGTGCTCCAGAGTATCTCAGGAGCTGAAAAACTTGCATCTGAAAATTTACATGTGAAAAATTGCAGATCTGCATTGAAATTGGAAAGGAAAGGAGGAATTAGCAGTGGGTATTCCCAAGACCAGCCTAAGGCGGATAGTACCAGGTATCTGTGTGGGTTCTGTGAAAATAGGAGTCATGTGGAGATATTTGAAATAAATATGTTAAAACGGGGTGAACAAAAGTATTTGCAGTCAGAAGGGAAGCATGCTGCTTCATTTAAGAGAAGTCCCATTTTTTATGTTACATTTGGGATACCCATATGTTTGCTTTTGGAGACCAGTTAAGCTTTAGTCATGCAGAACAAATAATTAAGCTAACAAAAAGTTCAGGAGCTGTTATTTTTCATGGACCTAAGTATATATATATAAAAATTACTTGTGCTTTGGTGTTTTCTTGTTTCATGGACCTTTCACTGGCAATTCACCATTTGTAATGGGGGTGAAGCTGTAGCTGATTTTTCAGATGTGGCTGGTCAGGATAGCAGAACTTGCTTAGGAGAGAGAGGAATCAGTGGGCATTAGTTCTCACCAGTGAGAGCTGAATGGGCTCTGGCAGATCCACTGTGGCTTGTCTGTAAGGACTGTTGAAATGTTCTGGCTAGGGCACTGGTTCAGAACCAGCACACAGAATAAGCACTAGCTGAGGAAAGTAAAACACCTTAGGTGTATTTTTATCTGTATTTTTTTTTTTAAGTTTTTATCTGACTCAGTTTTTAGTTTGAAGGGCTAGGTGACTTACAGGATGGAGAAATTAGTTTAAGACATGCTATATTTTCTCACCTGTCCCTTAATCCTGGAAAGCTCTTTGGACCTGGAGGCTTTATTAAGTAGCCCAAGTTCAAGTAGGAAAAAAGTGTATTTTGGCCCTGATGCTTTTAGACCTTCAACTGCCTGAAGCCAGCGGGTTGTGAGAATACCCATTCCTTTGCAGAACTATGCCCTTGTTGGCTGTGACTGCTAGAGTTAGAATCCCAGGAAGTCTTTGCTGCTCACCATTTATTTTTGAGTTCTGCTGAATCCTTGGCCAATTCCTCATGGAGCTGATTTTGTCTGCTTTGTGAGTGGTGACCAGAATCTGGTTTTGTTTTATGTCCTGTAGGGTTGCTGAGCTGGAAGATGCACGTCTAAGATGGAAACCTCTGCTTCAACTGCTGCTGGGAAAAAAGAAGGGAAAGGTGCAGTTCTGGAGGGGAATGGCTTTACGGAGACGGGGAAGAAACCCACTCCTTTAGCAGCTACAGGAGCAGCAGTGGCACAAGGAGGTACTTTATGTTTTCCACAATTTGAAAGCAGCAGGGGTGTTTTTAATGAGACTGTAAGACTTTAATAAGTACAGTGGCATCTGTCCCCCTGTGAACATGCTGAGTTTATTGGGGTTCTTGGCTGTTGGAGGTCACGGAAGTGGGAAGGTGAGTCACTGAGTGGCATCCAAATATCACTGCACCATGATGAGTCACTGCTGCTCCCAGCAAACTGGCCTGGGGTGAGGGAGAGGACAGGTGGTGAGAAGTGGCCATCGGAGAGTTGAGGCATCCCAACACTGTTTGCCACTGACCGGTGCTGCATGGCGTAGGCAGTGTGGTGCCTGCCACTTCTTCATGGAGGAGTTAAAGGGTTGCTGGAAAGGCTGGCTGGAGCTGGGGAGCACCCTGTCATCAGGGTTGGGGAGTGGTGGTGTGTGCCAGCTGGAATCCTGCTAATGAGCTAAACAGACTGCTCTGTCTTCAATCATTGCTGTTGGGATTTCATGGTTAGAGAGGAATTTGGGAATGTCCAGCCTTCAAAGAAACCCCCTCTACTTGTGCCTTCCCTGTTAACGTCAGAAATAGCTCAGGTCCTGATTTCTACTTCCATCAGTGCTTTTGGCAAGGTTTTGGTCCTGCTGGTGTTGAAGTCAGTTGGGAAGCTCATGCAGACACCTGCAGGCATGGGGTCATTCTTGACAGGTATAACACTGCTGTGTTGGGGGATGAGCAGGCACATTGCTCCTGTGTCCTCTCATCCACTCCTGCAGGCAAAGTACAGCCCCAGAATACATGTACCCCTCTGGCATGTGTGTGCTGGTGGATCTCCAGACTGGTGCCAGGGTCCTTGATGGTGGTTCCAGCTGCGGGTGTGACTGTACCCACCAGAGAAACCCCTCTCTGCCCTTGCTGGGGACTCGAACTGGGTGTCCTTTGAAGACAGGGCATTAAGGAGACAAACTTAGAAGGGGCTGCACTAGCTCGGATGTGACAAGAGACGTCCCAGCTGTGTAAACTTTGCTGGCAACTTTTTTTTCCTCTCTAAAATACATCTTTTTGCTAGCCAGCATCTATCTCAAAATGAACCCTTCCCTTCCCCTTTCTTCACTGCAGGGTGTTTTCTCATCACTCCAGGACAGCACAACTCCTCTGCGCGCTTCTCTCTCTCTTTCACAGCTTGTCTGAAGAGTTTGTGTTTTCTATTGGTTGAGTTTTAAAGATAGTTCCCAGCTCAAATTGCTTAAATCTGCTTTGTCTCTCCTTCTTTTTCAACACCTTGTTACTCAGTTTTCATTTCCACATTGACCCGGGAAGATTCAGGTGTACCGAAGAAGATGGTGGCTGCTAGATTATACTCTATCAGATTAGTTCATGTGTTTGATAAACTTTGTTAGCTGTTGTTAGCCAAAACAAAATTTTTCTTAGAAAGAACCAGAAAATCTTTTACACAGAGTTATTTTGAGGGAAACAAAATTTCATACTGCTGAATGGGTCTGAGCCACCTTCCTTGTGAGCATGAAGCAAAGCAGCAGAAATGAAGGCTTGCTGGGCAGAAGAAATGGGGGAAAGGCAAAAAAAGCCACATGCAGAAGTTTGCCCATCCCCCACCAGATTCTGATCCCTGTTGAAGAAGCACAGGCTGTAGGAACCACTGAGGCAGCCCACTTGAGGCATCATCTCTTTCTGGCAGATCCAAACAGCTGATTGGCTCCATCAAAGTTCAAGCATGTGCTAAAATTCAAAACCCACAGATGTGCTGTTATGAATAAGCACCTTCTGCCCACTTGGTGGTTGTCTTGGGAGTGCCTCTACAAAGGAAGTAGTCATCACATTTCCAGAGATGAGATGGAAATGAGGATGCTCCTGAGGTGTAGTGTCCGTTGGCCCATTTGGTAACCCTGGAGACTTGATTGGGTTTTAAGTGTCCAGTATTAACATGTCCTGTTAGCAGTGTGCTCTTGCCTTTGGAAAGAATGATTTACGGGCTCAATATTTCTCCTTTTATTAAGAGGAAGTGGAGAAGTAAGTGGCAGATTGTTTGAAGATGTCAGGAGAATTGTGATGAAAGCATTGTGTAATGAGATGTAAAGAACAAAATCTATGTCATGCTGTGAAGAGAAGTGCTCATAAATGACCTAAAATGGCTAACAGTGAAGCCGTGTGTGATCGGACACCAGCCCTCGGACTCTGCAGGTGATGTGCGTGCTTTTGTGGTTCAGAGGGCTTTCCTTTGAATTCTGGCTAGACATAATATGTGCTCCTGAAAGGGAGCAGCATGGTGCGTGTGCTTGCAAGTAGAAGAATTAATACGTCATCTTCTAACATCAGTTAACTACAAGGCGTGATTTAGTAGATGATAACAAGAAGGCTGGGTAGAGACTGTACCTACATAGTATTCATGCTAATATAATGTATTTGATTCACTAAACTAGTGTAAATACTCACAACAGGCCAAATATACATACTTATGTTCACATTCTTACAGAAGAAAGCAAACGAGGCATGGAGGTTAATTACCATGTTCAGCTTAAGGAGGGGGACAGCTTTAAAGGGAGAGCCTCTGAGCTCCCCACCCTGTTTTGGGGCCGTATGAACAAGTCTTTATTGTCATCCAAGACAGACCCCTGATTTTATTAGTTGTAGAGGTTTTGCTCTTTGTACTAGCATGTGAGAGAGTGGCAGCAAGGCTCGGCTAGTGCTGCAGATCACCAAGCTGCTCTCCAGAGCCAAACAAATGTAATTTGCGACACATTTCTTCTTTATTCTACTGAGTCACACAGATGGAGTGCCAACATAGTGTGTTTCTCAGATCATAAGGTTGGGGTTTTTCCCTTGTAGAAATGAATAGGTTCATATGGTTTTATTAATAATTAAGGTAATTGAAGCAATAAACAGGATATTAGTTAAATAACTGAAGAATAACTATTTTATTATATTATTATTTAGACTATATTATTATAAGGTAATAGTGTGTCCAGTCTCCATTTCTAGTTCCCTTGCTGTGGATATTTGTCCCAAATGTTTTCAGCCTTGAACAAATTAAGTTATGGCTGTAGGAAAAAAGATTGGTACTGTTGATGTTGTCAGTGGAGAAGAGTCCTTTTGTACTAATGAACTGCATCTCACATTCTTAGTCTACTGAAGCTGCCATTTGAGAGATCTTCTGTGACTTTTTTTTACAGTAACTCATTGATCAGATGTTCAGAAATTGGCTTCAGAAATGACATCTGGAAAGCCTCTCTTAATTTTCTATTTTTCCATAAATCATGCTGGCCAAGGAGTCAAAGCTTTACTCACTTCTGATTTAGTAGGTGCATGCGTGTATGTGTGACACAGATGGAAAATGGTTTTAATGACAGTATGTAGGAGCTATCAAGCTATGAAGCTACAAGTCAAATCTACAAAAGACCCTCTCGGTTTTGGTGCCTCCGCTTCTGGAAGGGGAACTCCTAAACTTCGTGTTTAGAAAACCCTTTTGCTGAATGCTGCGTAGAGTTGGAGACTTTGGAGCAGAGCACCATGTGAGTGACACTGGGTTGTGTCCTCCAGGCTAGCACAGCATCATTCTCAATCACCATGCACGAGGAAGCCCAGGCATGCGTCTGGAGGAGAAATTTAAATGAGCCACTCTTTCAAAGGCAGAGATATTTAAGAAGATGGGTTTCTCATCTTGTAATAAAAATTAAATACAAATTCTCTTAAATACTAACTGCCTGACTTTAACAAGGCCCAGCATGCACCTTTCCCTCTCCACCCCACCCTCCACATGACATGAACACCAAGTTCCCAAATTGATGGTGTTTATGTTTGAAACATTTTTCTGATGTCTGGCTCTGTCAAGACTAATTTTAGCATTTCTAAAGCTGGGTAAAAATATAGCCTCATTACTTTGATGTCAGAGCATAGTTTACTATTAGTATATTCTGGGGTTTATCATTTTAGTCATGTTTAACACGGCTGCAGCAGGCATGCACTATTAAATCTGGCTTATTTTACATTCCTGTCCGAGATTATTTATTTGGAACAATTTCCTCTCTATCAAAAGACACAGCTAATGCTGAGTTTTAATGTGTTATTTACACACAAAATAACCTATTTACAACTCAGTATCTGCCGCAGGGAGAATGAATGGGGCAGTGCTCCCTTCATCCTGTTGTATCTGAGTTTAACAATCTGGATTGCTAATAGAACCATTTATCACGGGGTGGTAATTTATTTTATGTTAGCTGCACAGGTCTCCCTGCCTCTGATCTATGGAAATACTTTGTATATAATGAAGTTCAACAAGTCATTTGGTGTAAACATAGGGAAACCAAGCTGTAGAATCAGTAAGACTCTGGCTACAGGTTTTTTCCAGGAGGTAATGACTCTCCTCTGATATTAAGGCTTCTGTTGATGAAATACAGCACTTCGCCCTGCGTGTACTGTAAGGGCAGAGTGTGGGGCTTTTCTCCAACGGATCAGAGATTGGGATGGAGTTTGCTCACTTGATTTATGGGCTGGTGGAAATGCTCAGTGCTGCAGAAGTAGCACACTCAGCCCTTTCATAGGCAGAGGAGAAGGGCAGGGAGCACCTCCCATCGCTCTCCAGGGGTCTTCTGTAAGCAAACCCTGAGTGGCGTTGGCAGGGAGTCCTTGTGCAGTTCAGCTTGTCTCAGCGCTGGATTATGGGAAGACGATGTAAATGAGGAGAAGGAAATGCCAGCATGCCAGCAGACCTCAGCTCACTGAAATATAGAGTTTGTGTGGTCTGAGTCTCAGACAAATTAGAAGGGGAACATCCCCGATGATGTCATGTCCTCTGTCCACCTTGGAGGGGCAGGGATCTTCTCCAAATGATGTTTTTTATTCAGCTGATCACAATTTCCAGGAAGAGGAATGTAACCAGTACATGCACATTCTTAGCTTTCCTGCCCTACATCGCTTTTCTGTATACAACTTAAAACATTGAGATATGCAGTTAACAGAAAAGCCTGTGTTGGCTCCAGGAGGGAAGGGGCAAGTGGTTAAAACAGAAGGATGGGAAAATCCCGTAATTTAGATTGCAAAATTTTCCTGACAGCCACAATCTCTGTCAAGTGTCTACTGCTTGTAGCTCAGTGGACCCACCTTGGCTAGGTCTTCAGTGCAACATATCCCTAAGTGCGACAGCAGTCGAGAATCATTTCTTCCCTGAATGTTTCCATCACTCTTAAATAAAAGTAATTCTGTTGGGTCTCGAAGTGGATTTCTTTGCCACCATAACCCTTCTGGCTGTCCAGATCGGCTACAGATCTCTCTTGAGTACCCACTTCTGTTCCTGTGGACAGCCAGAGGTCGCAGGTGCTCAGACTGATGCAATGCTGAGCCTGTTCATTGGCTGCAGAGTATCAACGCCTGTGACTAGCTGCCAGCTTTGAATCATGCTGATCACCTGACACTGGCTCTTTGGGATGATTTAGAAGGATCCATGTAGAGATGGATGAAGTTAAAGCCATGCTGCACCATTTTTATGTTCAATGAGCAGTATCTGGTGTGCAGTCACAGTGTAGAGTGCTCTGGGAGCAGCAGGTTTATTTCTTCAGCTACAAGTGACAGAAATTTAGTAGTTAAGATTGACACAAACTATGTCACAAAAGCACACCTTTTCTTCTGCCTGCTCTTTCTCCTTTATCCATGGCTTGGAATGCTTAGTCTCTTTAAAAGTTTCTCCTTTAAAATAGTCAGCAATACATCTCTGTTGGATAAGCCTTTGCTTTGATTAATCAAGTGATTTCACCCTGACCTCTTGGCCTCTTGGGGTTTTTTCCTGCTGGGGGAAACCCCTTTCCTGAGCCCTCCACTGGGTTTCTGTGTGGTAGCCAGCCCTGTGGGCAAAGGTGCAACCTCAGAGTAGAAAACCATTAATGTTTACAGACTTTTTGTGTAGCCCGTACTGATGATGCTGGAGTCTGTATCACCAAAGCATTTGATGGTGCAGCAACATTATGGTTGGTTTTGATGATCTTAAGGGTCTTCTCCATCCTAAATGATTCTATGATTCATAACATCTGCAAACATTCACTGATTGTATACAGCTCCCCCAAACTGTCATACCAAACGTTCCTGCAACTTCAGCCCATTACAGATGCTGAGGTACTTTGAAGACAAGAGTAATAGAATCTCATCCATAACTACACTGCAGGATTGCATGCCAACTTAGAAAGCTTTTATGGGTTTAAAATTAAAAAGGTGTTCTTCACAGGCTGGTTCTTGCATTGGTATTCCCAACCATTAAGTACCACCTGAAAGACCTTTGTATTTTGTGACTGTATTATTACTGTCATTAATAGTAATAGCTTCCACTTGTCTATTATTTTGCAAGCTCTAGAAGCTTATTCTGGCAAGTACTTGTGTATGTTCTTTTCTGTGGATCCAGTTTAGAGTTCAGTGAAGCTCTCAGAGGGTACCTACGTAGAACCTTTTACACTGATGCTAAACTTACCTATTTGTGGTTTGGTCATTTATTGTCGAGTAAAAAAATCCAGTAGTGATAATGGATTATATTTATCGTGCTGCTTCCCTTCACTGTCTCCTCTGTGCTGCCAGCATGTCACCATAGTTCGAAATTTTACTATCTTTGGCAGCTCTTTGCCTGAGCAACTGCCAATTTTCACAGAATTTTGTAAATTAATTCTCCCAACACCATCCATTAATTGTGCCATTTGAGCCTTCCATAATCATGGGGACCCAGGAATGGGACTTGTTTTGTCTGACGTTGGCTGCCTAAATGTTAGTTGTCTAGTTTGGGATCTCTTTGCATTAGGGTGGAGTAAATCATGTGGAGATGCCTGCTTTGCTCCCTTGTGGGCTTCATGCCTGATTTGAGGTGTCTAATATTAGTTGGACAAATCCCAGTCTTCCTGACTTGGCCTAAATTGCAGAGGTGGATTAAAGCAAGGAACCATGGTGGGACTAGGTTAATGCTTTAAAGTCCTTCGTTCATGTTCTTCACTCCGTAGCCTGATAATCTGAGCTCTCACCCATTCTCAAGTCAGAGGTAAACTTGATACAGAAGTGTCAACACAAGCAGGGAAGCCACTTCCCAGAGCTGCTCCAGCTTTACACCACCATTGACAAAACTAGTGTTTTAACAGCCTCTTCAGAGAGATCTGCAGTTTAAAATCGCCGCTGAAAAGACAGAGAAAAAACCCAGTAAACTCTAAAGGTTACAGAAGGCTCCTAAAAATTAACCAAGTGGAGGAAGGCTATTCATGTGAAAGTAAATAATTATGTTAAGGGAAGCAACTAGAGAGGCCAGTTGCGTAAATCACTTTAAGAGGAACAAACCTTAGATATAATCCATTCTTTTATCACACGGATTAAGTCTTTCTTTTGACACTAAAGAATTGACAGGGTTTGGCAGAGTGTTCTATGGCTGCCTGTGCAGAGCAGTGGGACTGCTCCTGGGGTCATATGAGTGGCAGAGAAAAATGTTCTTCGAAATGCTGTGCATCTAATACCAGCACCAAGAACTGGAGCTTGTATTACCAGCACGTCCGAAAGAATTTCTGCATGGCCTTAAGAAAACATCCATACACCTCGGAGTGGAAGGAGGACTTGGCATTGCTCACCTCCTCCTTAAACTGCCCCCTGTGAAACCAGGTGGTCATTTTTAACGGTTTCATGAGGCGATGAGTGAGGTGCAGAGACCTGGGAGGACAAGGCCTGTTCTGCTGCACTTTTCTTTTAATTAAATAACATGGCTTTTGCTGTCTGGTGGCTTCTGAGACCACAAGTCCCATGCAGGGTTGTTTTACCTTGGTCAGCCCCAATAGTGCGTGAATACTTCAGCCTCTTGCACTTCTCTCGATGCAAAAACATCCTGGTAAAACAGGGAAGTGTCACCATGCCCGTTCTGCAGGTAGGGACACAGAGGCCCTAACGGCTGTAATGGGTTCAGTTTTTCAGAGAGATAATAACCAGAGAACTGGATATCTCTGCAGCTTCAGAGGTTCATAGGTGGTGTGTATGGGATATCTATGGCAGTACAGCGCACAGTTCAGGTATCCATTAGCAAGTCTTTCCTCTCTCTTAATGATAAGCTGTGTAATCACGGTCAAATGACTCAAATGCCCATTTGCTAAATAGAGGAGCTGTTCCTTTCCTTTCAGGAGAGTGGAACACAAGTTCGCAATGCATCATATAGTGCCTTTGAAACATCATGTTGCAGCAGTGAGTACCATTCCTTTTGCTTGCATAAGGGTATGTAAATGTTCGGTAGCACTAATAGGATTTTACTGA
This sequence comes from Buceros rhinoceros silvestris, assembly GCF_000710305.1. Lineage (NCBI taxonomy): Eukaryota > Metazoa > Chordata > Aves > Bucerotiformes > Bucerotidae > Buceros > Buceros rhinoceros. The sequence continues at coordinate 5,139 of NW_010413333.1, read as the reverse complement.
GTTTAAACTCGTTTTGGCAATGCCGTTGTCCACAGTGGGCTCCTGATTAAGGGGCTGCCATTTTTTCCAGAACCAGGTGGGACATAACTTTCAGAAATCTTGAATTCTGAGATAAGTCAATATCCCATGAATTCTGTGTGGGTTCAGAAGCACATGTTTAGATGTGTTTGGAAGTGACTTGCACTGGGTGTTCTGCGATCCCTGTAGTGGTGTTGGGTTGAAATCGGGCAAACCTTGCTGGAAAGAACTGAGCAAACATTTGGGAATGTAGACTGAGTGAGTCCAAAATGAAAATAAATAAAAAACTATTGAGTGTGATCCCACAAGAACACAAATGAAAAATATTTCACACAAACCTGTCTGAAATCAATTCTGTTGTTTCAGTTTGTTAGAGAGCTCCATGGGGTTTTTCTCCTTTTCTCTTTGATACCTGGAATCCCAGGTATTTTTAAGATTGTATTCCACTGAAAATTCTTCTATCTGTAAGTAGTTTGTAAATAAGAACAGGAGTATTGCAAGCAAAATATTTATATTTACTGCCAGGTAATGTCTGATTTTTAAAACACAGCAACATTTGCAGGGATTGAGTGGTGCTGTTTTGGCCAGAACACTGTTCTCTACTCTTACATGGGTCAGATCCTGACTCCGACAGATTAAAAAAAAAAAAATCACAGCTTGCAACAAATACGTGCTTAAGTAAACAGTTAAAGAAGATGTTTTGATGACTTCGGTTGTATTGATAGAAAAGATCAATGTCTGAGCATTCTTGAAAATCATCCAATAGAGGATGTATCTTCCTGTAATCCTGTGGCCCCGTGTGCACTGTTTCAACAATAGACTCTGAGCCTAGAGACAGTGGTAAGGGCTCATCACTCCAAAGTGTTGGGAAATGTTTAGATTTTTTCCAAACTGGTATTTTTTGCTCTGTTCATGGGGGCCGGGGTGGCTGGGGTTGCAGGCAGAAATGATATGGCCCTGTTCTGTTTTTCTATCTGGGGCTTACCTTGCTTTATGGCTGCTCTTTCTGGGGTGAACCAGCAGTGATAGGGGGAACTAAGCAGCATACTCTTCCGTATGCTGGCTGGTGTGAATATCGGAGTTCTCTGTGAATGCGTGCAAGCACTTTCCTTGTGAGGCTTGAGGTGTAAGCTAAATCTTGTTCATATCAGTTCACAGGTAGACCTGGTGAAGTTCTTTCTGAGGCATTTACAGCCACACTTTATAGCAAAAACAGAGACACACAAAGGTGAGGACTTTAGGTATTGGTTTGCACATCCAATTTTAATGAGAAGAATTATTATGTGTTGTAGGAAGCTGACCCGACTCCCAGAGGCTGCTTGTGTGAAGATACCCAATTTTTTGGTGGCTCCCTATGGTGAGGGCACAGAACTGAGCCTGGAGAAAATTAGTTTCAGTTCCTGATCAAGCCCCAAACTTCCTTCATGATTTTGGGAAAGCTGCTTGACTTCCCTTTGCTCCCTCGTTTATATAATGAACTTGTGTTGTTCTTTGGGCCTCCAGGCTCTTCTATCAGCATCTGGTTAGCATGTTTATGGCACTGGTCATACTGAAGCATTTAATGGGTCAGACCGCATAGGGGTTGCCATTCCCCCTTCCCACCATCTGCAAGAGGGTGCTGCTGCCCCTGGGCACTCTGTTACAAGGGTGACCTTGTTCACATGTCTGAGGTGTCAACCTGCCGCTGTTAAAGGGGGCCAGTAAAACAGATTTCCAGGGTTAGGGAAGATAAGGTTAAGTTCTTATAATGAATGTATTTTCAATATCTATAGTGGAGAGACTGTTTGGGGATACATGGAGATTGATTGTATTCTAAGGAGTCACAGTGTTCTCTGGAGTGAGAATGTTTTTCAGGTCACTTTACCTGGCAAACTCAGTTGGAGAACATCATGGTGTTAATAGCTGTGTAAATCCTTTGTATTGAAACAAGAGAAAACGAATTTTCCTTGTTTAAGAGGATTTCCTACATACATAATCTATGGGTGAGGTTCATGAATTTGCTGAGGTTCAAGTATCTGCACAGAGTTTTGGACAAGCCTGGGTGAATTTACAGAAACCATACAGAGCTTCAGGGTTTTACTCTGACCTAAGCACTAGACAGTAGTTTTAGCAAAGTCCTTTGTAAGTGGACTCTTAAGAAAGGTGCTGTTCTGGGGGACTGGTGATGGAAGGAGAAGAAAGTCATTGATGCAGGATGACAGCTTCAGAGAAAACCTTAGTTTCAACTCTCCTTCCCATTAGCCTGCTACGCACGTGCGCACTCTAAAATCAGCTGCAGAGAAGCTGGCAATACTGTTGTTTCGTCCAATTTTTTTCCCTTTGGAAAACTCTGGAGCAACCTTTGTGGGCCATTACAAAGACATCCTTAAAACATCTTTACTGCAGGGTCCTGTATTTCAAATGCTGGAGCAGTGACTCTTAAAATAGATACGAGATGGCTGAATGTGTGAAAAACATTTGCATCTCTCTTTCTGAGCTCCATGAATGCTGCATCACTTCTGCGAACAAGCTAAAAGGGTTGGGAGTTAAAAAAGAGTTTTGCATATTCCTGTGTTTCTTTTAATTCCAGTTGAAACAATGTCTTAGCAGCTGAAATAAGATCTGAGGCTATCTTGTGGCCACATTGTCAGTGACACTTGAAACAGGCTGGATTTATATGTAGTTACTAAAAAATATACAGCAAACTGAAAGTCTCAGACACTGAGTTCATGTGCGTTGCCTGTTGTAAAGATAAGTAACGGCTGTTATAAGATCACTTAAGTAGTTACCTTTGGGACATAAAAGGGATCTTGGAAGACAGTAAGTCTTAATACAGAAATGTTTACTCATAAAAAATACATTTGGAATGGGGGAGGGGAACAGATTTCCTATTAATGTGGTTTTTGCCTTTTATGGCAGGTTGTAGCAGGTCTTTAACCTCTGTAGCACTTGAGTGAGGATAGAAATGAGCTTCTCTTGAGTATCAGCCCAAAGGGCCTTTCCTCACTGCCTGTATCTGCAATGTCTCTTGTGAAGATGGTTTTAGTTTATTCTTCTTCTCTGTGACCCAAATGAAAAACAATTCTTTTCCAACTTCAAAACCTTCCCATATTTCAGTCCTGCAGGCAGAATAGAAATGTCCTCCTGAATTTAGTTCAGTTGCGTTTTGTGAGGCACAGGCTGGTGGCCCAAACCATGCTTAGACACACTGGGGATTTGAAGACTATGCCAGCTGGGTAAAGCACAAGAATAGAAGAGGTTGTAGATACCATGAAAGAGGGGTGGTGTTTCTTCAGATGCTCACAAAGGGTGCAGATGTGCAAACCCAGCATTCCTAATCTGCCTCTTGGTGCACATGAAGTGGGGGGTGGCTCACATGGCTTGTCAGTTTTCTGGTAACAGTTCTGAGGTAATTTTGAAATATTTTTTCTTGACAATGGTTATTTTCCTAAGCAAGGCAAAGGGTGATGTCAGCAGTATTTGATCAGTGCTGTGTGTATCCATAACTAGGGAGGATGTGATTTCTGCTTCAAAGTTTTGCAGAATTACTGCTAGGTGGGGTAAGACACAGTGTGCCAACAGTCTCAGAGCGGTAGAGAGAGGTTTAGAGTCTCTTACGGAAGCCATGGTGGAATACGATCAAAAGTCTTTACTTGGATAAGGTGGTTTGCAGAGCAGCAGAGGTAGCCTGGACCAGAGGTGCAGGAGGAAGGCTGAGTTGCGCAGAGGAATTGAAAGGCCTTTGACCAGCTATTGTCCAGAGACGTGAGTAGCAAGACTGTAACTGCAAGGTTTGACCCAAAAGACACTATTTTGTGGGATCTTCAAGAGGAGAACTTGGCAGCAAAGGGAGAAGTTGTGAATTATTTGAGTAAAAGAATTACTCACAGAAGCTTAAGAAAGAACTGTCTGGGTGCAGAAAAAGACAAAAGGTAGAGAAGCTAGAAAAAAGTCCAAGTTGGTTGCAAAGATGAGGTTAGCAAGCTGAGATGACTGGATTTCTGATGGAACTTTTCTCTAAGTCTACAGCCCAGTGCAAAATTAGCTCTTCACATGTCAGTGACAGGGCGGAACTATAGGTGGACTTTGTTGTTGTTATTCCAAAACATGATGCTCATCCAGGCGGTAATCCTTTAGGTAAGTAACAGAAATTAGATTTCGAGTCACATACTGACCTGTCTTTGTAGTTTAGTACAGCATGTTCTAGACACGTAATGAGACAGAGGACAGATTAAATTAAAGACAGGCAAGATTTTCATTCAGGAAATTGGTATGGTAATGACAGATACAGGGTCTTGGCATGTTTCGGATAGTCTTCATCTAGCCTCTTCAGGTAGCAGATACAAGCATGGCTTTCGCTTATATTCACCCAGTCAAGCATGAGGTGGTAACAAGTTCTCTGGGGAGGCTGGTATTTAATATCTGCCAGATGCCTGATGGAGAATACTAATACAGATCTCGGGTTTAGTGTGCCCTGGGAATGCAGATGGTTGGTAGCAACGTGCCTGGCCCAACAGCCACATCTCCCTTGGCAGAGCTGCCTGAATTTTCATCCCTTGCTATTTGAATTGTAAAAGTGATGGCTTAGTCAAAGGAGCTTTTTGCTGACTTTCCTGAGAGATTTTTCTGGAGGGTTAGTGAGTAAGAGGGAAAGATGCTGAGGTTTCCATCGGGGTATCACACTGATGAGTAAGGGGAGCAGCAACACTGGTTGCCCCAGAAATTGCTTGGACCATCCTCTCAGGCAAGACAAGCCAAGTGCTGTGATGCAGTGAGGGCCACAGGGAGGGTTTGTGCTTGAGGAGGAGGTTCAGCCAGCCCCTGCGGTGTGTGCATCTCTCTCCAACACTATGGTGAGGGAGAGGGAGGGAGGCCAGCCCTTGTGGGAAGCCCTGGAGATCCCACAGCTTGTCCACAGGCTGGAGTGGGGAAAGGACTTCTATGAATCTGGCTTTCTTACCAAAAAAGGGGAAGGAAAAAAAAAAACCCTCCTGCAAGGCTTCATATAAATCAGAGCAATAAAACTGCCTGTGGTCGCGATGAAATTATATGGTCTAAATCTATATAAAAGAACTGGAGCAGGTTAAGTTCAGCATTAATGTCCTCCTTGCTGTAAACAGCAAATGGCGGGGGTGGGGAGGG
>NW_010413332.1:25609-32599 GCF_000710305.1 Buceros rhinoceros silvestris | reverse complement strand
CAGCCGGGCAGGCTCCCGGCCGGCCGCTGCCCAGCCGCGCTCACTCCCTGTCGGCGACACTCGAAACAACGGCGGAGGGAAAGGAAATGGGTTTTAGTAATTTACTGTGGAATGTGGCGAATAAACCGGACTCTGAAAGTAATTAACCAGGAAAGCGTGTCTCAGGCTTTGAAAGGCAGATGGTTCTGAGCAGAGGCGATCGGCTCCTGGTGTTTCTGTTCAGCGAACAGGAGGAACCGGATCAATTTTTTCCCTTGGAAAATGACTGTTAAAAGGTCTCGGCAATTTTACGTCATAAAGAACCCTTAGATTCATAAAATCCTTAAAATAAAAAACCTCAAAGTATCCACATATTTGCAAACTTGAAGCAAACAACAAACAATACTCAGGATATGAGAATTAATGAAGTAAGAACAAATAATGAGCTCCAGCAGCATTAAACTAGGCTTGTAAAGAATTTCAATAACCATTATTGACGCTATCTACTACTAATGTCAGTGAGTTTCCATGAGGGCTGTATAATGAAGTTCCTAAGAAAAAGGAGCTAGACAGCACGGCTAGCGAATGTGTATAAACACACAGCTTCTCAGAGAAGGCAGCACAGGGGTGATGGCTTCTTCCCAGATAGGGATATTTAATATTAAAAGAGATTCTAAAACAGCGACTTTGCCTTCTAATTAAAGCCCAGACAGATGTTTTCATAGACTTAAGGAGCCAGAAGTTGGGAAGGACAATTTAGCCTTTTGTCTCTCATCTTTAACACTTCATTTATTACTAAATATCATCTATTTTTGAATGACCTGGATGCTTCTGCAACAACGGCCTCCCCAGCTGCTGCAGGCAATCGCGGGGATTCATCATGCCGGTGACAGAAAGCGCCTCAGCACTACTGGACTGCCTTGTGCTGCCATCTGTAAGACCCCAGCTCAAGAGCAACCTCAGGATCTCCCCTCTCTGTGAAAACAAGGTACATAGTGCAGATGTTAGGAGCTGGGCCTCTGAACATGCTGACTGTGCTCCTTTCCAGAGGGTTCCCCGCTAGCTGATTAATGGGGCAGCATTAATATCAGCCGTGGTGGTGAGCACAGAGCCAGGACATTGGCCCCAGACTGAGTGCCCTGGCAGTGCCGAGAGCCAGGAGAGGTAAACGCAACTCCTGCGATTGGTGCGGAAAAAGGAGCATTACCTACAATCCCAGGCTGTCGCTGTAGCAGTGGATTTTCAGATTTCTACAAAAAAAAGATGGAGATTGGCTTTCTATTTTCAACTTCATTGCACTCAGTTTAACAAAGCATTGTCAAGTTGGGGTGTGATCTCCTCTTTCTTCTCGCCAAAAACTAGCACCCACTTTAAAAGTCTAAATCTAAGCGAAAGAGCAAACAACTAGAATTACATACAAAACAACTAGAATTACATACAAAACACCCCAGAGCCTGGAAAGGCAGAGAATATGGTCAGACTCTCTACTCATTTTAATACTATTTCAGTCAAGACCTTTTCCGCACTTCAGTGTGTCCGTCTCCATGTGAACGCTCCAGTTCGGCAGTGCGTGATGAGGAGAAGAGGCAGAGATCTTTTCAAAGCTGATTACTTTAGAAGTTGGGTTTCAATCTGGAAAAAAGACTGGTTTGCATTTCCCGTGGTTTTTTATGAGGCTGTTACGTATAGCTGAACACATTACATTTAGGAGAGTTGTAATAAACACAAGTGACTCAGTTCCTAGTAAGAATGGGATGTCTTACTGACGCTGTGATTTTTTTCTGCCATTCCTTTTTACTTCTTCCACTCTTTATTTAAAAACTTGCAGTCTCTACTGTTTTACAGCAAAAACTGTTTGTAAAGCAAGAATTGTGCTGATCGCATCAAAACTCATTAATATAACTTGTTTTTCCATTATTAGCACCATCTGAGCCTGTTGAAAGCCTTAACCAGGGCTTTAATTTTTCCACAGAGAGCTTTAAATTAATTAGTGGTTTACATGCTAACAAAGAATCTGATACATTCATAAATCAATCTGATGCAGAAGGATTACCAGAGGGTGGAAATGTATTCAGCAGGGACCTCACATTCACTTAACATGGTGGGGTTTTAACAAAAGGGTGCAGGTGCGGAATGGACGGGTACCGGGAAGAGCCCATGATAATCACTTTGCATCACTTAAAGACGCAGCAGGACACATGGTAAATCAGAGCCTAGGGCCCACCCTAAGTGAAACCCATGTAGATATAAAAGGCAATATCATCCCACTTTAACCTTCACAGCTAAATTGCCAGAGTGGTACAATTTATTTTGTGTAGGTTACAGGCCACTGAACTAATGGAAAATAGAGCAGAATTAAAGGACTCGGATGTGGAAGTACAAACTAAGGAAACCATGTAACATACATGTAAATAAAGGTGTCAAATAACTTAAAATCCCAACATTTTTCTGGGTAATTATTAAATGAATCCATGTCATTAAAACATGAGGTAATAGTGTACACTTTTCGTTCATTTTAGGTTTTTAACCTAGTTTCTCCTAACGCAGCACTTAGAGCTGCCACCAGAACTCTGCTTTGTAACTGTGGCAGCATTTTCTCCTATTTTTCCTAACCTGGCACTGTTTACTGTCAGGAAAATTCCACAAAAACAAACACTTTACCTGGTCTTGTCCCGTGTCCTAAAGGTCCAAAGTCATGGACTTATAATGAAAAAAATATAAAATAAAAAAGACCTTGATGACTAAAGCAGTTTTCAGTCTTTACTATGTTTTGAAATAAACTTGTGATCTGTTTTGAAAGCTGCTCATTTTAATACAGGAGTTTCTGTCACCACAGACACCTGCACAGTCTCCATCAAATGCAGTAAGAACTGTACACAGATGAAGTGATCATCTTTTCCTTTACGAAAAGGTAAAACATCCTTGATGAGTCAGAAGAAACGTGACTAACAAAAGTGCGAACATGCACATTGGGAAATTATAGGCCATAAGCGACAGGAAGAGCCACCTGGCAATCCAGTGCTGCTGAAACTTTCAGGAGATGGATTGGCAGTAATTGTGCATTTTGATAATGAAAAATCAATATTTACCGGTGGTGGCTATGAAATAAAGAAGCCTGAGCAACTGTCAAGTATTTATTCAGTTCTCCTACTTCAAGTAATTTATAAATACATGCTCACTCAGTCCTATATATAAGGTATCAGATTGTCCATACAACCATAAGGAAAAAACATGTTACAGGTTATTCATATAGTTTTGGTGATAAACAAAGTGTCTTCATTTAATCTTCTATAGTACCTTCCAGTAATTAACTACTTCCAATAATAAATCAGTCACGAAAAACCTAACTTAGGGACATATTAAAAAACACATCTCTTACAGGGAATGCGGTGGGGTAGACACACTGGTATCGTGAACAGCACGGACTGCCTGATCTTCAACCTCAGCTGAAGCCTCCTCAGAAAAACCTCTCCTCAGAAACACGCATCTCATCAGTCACCGTATGTTATTCATACGGATATACAAACACATTTTTTGAGCAAAGATACCATAATGTAAGTAGTTTCTACAGCACAAGCTTCCTATTTATTTGTTGTTAATGATTTTATGTACGTGTCCATCTTGCTGCAGTGGTTCCGATGACACTGGGTGAACCCAGGCACTGGTAGCCTTTCCTGTCCATCACTTCCAAGGACCACACGCAAAAAGGCAACAGCTGGTTGCAGGTTACGGCAAATGCTAACTGACAACCTCCCTGCACGGAAGCAAATCTTAAAGAGCATGGATTTGTGCTAGGAGGGCAATACAGGGAAGGGTATCCACAGCTTTCTCACACTGTGACAAATGGTGCCAAGTAGGAAGCAGGAAGGACAGCGCAAACCCAGCACACCACGAGTCCCTCCATGTTGGTGGCAGGGCAGCACACACGGGGCCAGGGCACACACACTGTGCTCACTGACTCTGCTCACCCCAAAAACGAGTGTGCACCTCTTACCCTCATGACCTATCTGTCACTGCAATGCCCAAACAAAATTTGTTTTTGAAAAGAAGCAGGAAATGCTGGTAGCTACTACATGAGGTGCCATCTTACAAAACACTCGCATGATGCTTCACACAGCTCCCGAGTGTAGGAGAGCGGTGTGGCAGCATGGCTGCACTCTCTGTCCTCTGCCCCATGTCTCGCCTGGTATAACAAATGCTCAGCACGAGACTAAGAGAGGCATTGAAGGTGGTGTTAAGGGTGGCATGTGCTGTCACCTGTGCTCTTCCCAAATGAAGGATTTAGTTCACTGAAAATCTTCATGCCAATATGACCAGCACAACAAACAAAAAAAGAAAATAGGAGTAAGAAAAGGCGATCAGCTAATTAGTGATTAAATAAAGCTGCAGCCTGTCACTGGCAGGGGGTCTGTAGGGGATGCCATCCTTTTTATCCAGTCACAGCCACTGACAGGACAGCAAAACCCCTCAGGTGCCCCGCAGCTGGCTGGTACCAGTGCCCAGTGTCCTCGCTGCCAGCCCCAAAGGACTCCATGCTGTCTCCGGGGGGTTGTCCATCACACCAAAAAGACCAGCACATGGGATTCAATACCCTGCAGGCATGCTGCTGGCTGCCAGCACTTCTCCAGAGGAAGACTTGACATTTGCCAAAGGCTGGCTGGCTCAGAATCCCTCGTCGAAATTTTGCCGTGAATCTCTGTAAAGTATTTGCTCCAAAACTGGCATGGGCTGCAGGCTCCTTGCTGCACTCCCCAAGAACTCAGCCTACACAAGACACTTCATTCCTGGCCCCCTGTGTTCAAATACTCCATCTCTTTGGACCCTTACTGCTCCCAGCCAAGCAAGCTCATTAATGTTAATTAATGACTGCTGTGTTTCATATTAAAATCACCAGTTCTGAGCTCTGAGACACAAAGAACTTTCCATACATCAACAGCTTCAAAGCAGTTGTCTCTACAGACACACCGGTCCTCGGCTATAGTTGCGGGATAATTGTGGAAAATACCCCTGGGGGAAGAGGGCAAAAACTACCTACTATTTACCTTGGGGGAAGATTGCATCCCTGGAGAGCTACCTATCACACAGCTCCTAATGGGTTACAACACTCGGCCTCTCAGCGAACCACACAAAACTACACTCTGGCTATCAGGGCTCTATGCGAGTAATCCCACAAGCCCACAGTAAAAGGCACAGGAAGTGTCTGACCCCCACGAGATGAGACCACAGGGTGCACCAACTACTGCACATAGCAAAAGTCTTACCAGCCCTAAGAAGGTTAATCAACATTGCTCATTTCATAAAGTCTTGGATTATCCCACTAAGTATATTTCACACTCAATATATTATATTATTTCTATGCCTCCAAGGGAAAGCTAGTTTAAAAAAATTAAAGGAAACATTTCAAATAGAGTAAACAGCTCTTCCCAGATTTTGAAATTTGTTTACACTGAAAAATAAAATGCAATTGCAAATCCAATGCCTGATCTTTACAGTTCTTCCTCAGGCAAAATTCCTCCTGGAGGCAGCAGGAGTTTTATCTCAGTTAGGACTCTTGGATTGTGGCTTAACCTGATGAAAGCTTGTTTCTCAGTTCCTCCGGGACTTCTGCCCCAACACTCATAAAACATTACCCAGTGACCAGTCTTCCTGACTGCTTCAACAGCATCTCAAAGTCTTCTGGTGGCAAACCCAGCCATGCTGCAGACCCAAGGGCAGGCGTGTCAGGGCCAGTGTTGGCATGCGAGAGGGCGGCAGCTCCCACGGCTCACCTGGGCACACAGTGTGGCTCGAGGCAAACCAGCAATATCTGCCTGAGCAAACTCTACTCATTTCCCTCCCTTCTCTACAAAGCATTTGGAGACCAAAAGTGCCTGTCCCAGCTGAGCCAACCTTGAGGCACTCCCTCTGCCGGACCTGCGCGTGGCCACAGTGAGAGCTACAGATTCACGGCAGGTTTCTCCTACCTCTTGTTTAGGTCACTCCAAATCTCATTTCATTGTATTAATCACTAATAACGCTTTATAAAGTGCAGCCACTGGAGGCAGATGGGATTTTAAGACCCTACATCACACAGCTAACAGAGCATCTGCTCCCTAGAGACCCTCTACAGCTTCTCCCTACTTTGGACCAAATTCTTTCACAGCCAACTGTGCAACTCTCTCAAATCAGTAACAGTTTCACGAGTGTGCTCAAGGGGACTGGTTTGAGTTTTAAGGTTGTTGAATAGGTCTCCTCTATCCCATGGAAGCCTATGACGTTTTATCTGAAGACAGGGACAAACAAACCCCTTAACAGATGGGAAGAGTTCCTTAGATATGAAGTAATTAAGCGCATCCAGCACACGTTGGCTCCTAAAAGAAATTGTTTTGAAGAGATAAGGCACTCTGTAAATTGAGATTTGTGGTTAACCAAAAACCTACCATTTCAACTTTTGCTCAGAAGCCTAATCTCGTAAATTGCTACATGAAAGAAGAAGATACAAGGAGCATTACATGATTTACGAAATTATCAGATTGAGGGGTTTTTAAGCTTCCATGCTTCTATTCTTCCACTTTTCTGTGGTTGGCTAAGATTTAACAGGCTAGTAAATCTACTGCATTTTGATCTGAAATTGCCTTTCTGTGCTTGCCTTGCTTCCAATTCCACACGCACCATCAGCAGGGGAAAGGAAACAGCTTTTCTCTACCACAGCTTTTCCAAGGCAGCCCAAATAAAGCCTTGAGTTTCCTCAGATCTGTGAATACATCACTGGGAACCCATCATTAACTCCAAGACAACCTTAAAGCTCTGGTGACCATCTTCAGCAAGACAGAACGTACCTAAGGGAAGGCCTGAAGCAGTAAGACAAGAATTGCAAAGCAGCGAGTTGCTGCAGCTTACCATTGCTCCTTCACTCTTACTTTGTGCAACTTCTCGCTGCAGCCGAGCCACAGACAGCTTCTCCCTACGGAAAGAAAAGCGTGTGAATAGCAGTTCATTTTTCACTGGCGGCAAGAATTCACCGCTTCCCCA
>NW_010413332.1:481-25513 GCF_000710305.1 Buceros rhinoceros silvestris | reverse complement strand
TTCCTGCACATCGCTCAGGTAACCCTCCCGGCAGACCCCGCTCTCCTGGCCATGTTCCTCCGCAATATTTAGCTGCTCTGTTATTGTTTCATTTTGTGGCAGTTTGACAGAACTGTCAATAGATCAACTGAATCTGAACATCATTTGCTCCATTCAGACAACAAAGTATCTCATCGTGCTGGCGATACGGAAACAGACCGTGCAAATCAGATTGTGTTGATTGTGTTATTTATTTTCCTACAGCCATGCACATCAGCTTTACTCCACACTGTATTAACAGAAGCTAGAAAGCAGTCAGATCATCAATTAATGTATGGATGAAAATGAAATTAAAATATCTACTCCTAAACATACTGTGCTTCATTTTGCAACTATTGAATTTTTTTTTTCAATTAGCCTGTTTTCATACATGATCCTTACCCAAATGTTTGCTCGAGTCAAGTAAAAATTAATTTGCTTAACTAAGGATCTGGCGATCGCAACATATTTTCACTTGAAAAGTTCTAAGAAAGGATCAAAAGTAGTGTTTTAGCATACATAGAACAAGACAGCAATTGTTCTCAGATTTTCACAGACTGGGAAAACATGGCAGGTACCAAGTATATGATCTGCAAAACACAGACAGCAGAAGGTGGTACAGGACCAACCACTGCAGCAGGGTACGGGAAGAGAGGAATTTGCTCTGGATGCTCAGCAAAGCAGAAAATACTTTACAGAGCAAGTGGGACTTAAGCAACCTATCATCATTTAAAAAGGATTTAAGAAAAACAATGATGCTTTTTCAAACAGGCTGTTTTTAAAGAAGACTATTTTTGAAATAAAAGCATCCTGCAGAAGTGTTGGAGAAATTTATCAGCATATGAAGAATTTATCAGTACACAATGAAACATAAAATTTGCAGATGAATAAATTATTCTTAAAAGACAATCAGCTTTGAAAACTTCCAGCAAAAGGACTTCTAAGTCGGAATATAACCACCATCAAGTCTGAGATTTTCCATGTGTGCAGCATCCTGGCACTTACCTTGGATATTTAAAATCTCTGCCCCAGTGACTACTCGCTATAACCTAAACGTCAGAGTGCCAACGGCTCAGGCCTACGGAGAGGTGGCAGTGGGCAGGCAGCGTCTGCCCTCGCACAGCTGCCCTGGTTGAGGGCTGGCAGGACCAGTCTGTGAAGGGCTCCAGCCACGAGCCCACCAGCCACACTGCCCGGCTTTCCTCAGACATTCTGAATCCAGGAAAGAAAACCCTGCTGGGCGCTGCAGTGGAGGTTATAGAGACTTGAGAATGCACAGACGCATCTCCCAGCTCTCACCACGGAGAACAGCAGGGGCTGGATACTCCTATCCCTCAAAAACCTGCAACGGTGCTGAGCCGGGGCGAGGGAGGACCCAGCAGCCAATATCTTCCCAGACTCTATAGCCACTCATGTCATTGACCGGGTCACTCTCATCCAGCATGAAAAACTAAATGCTCTGTGATATTTTATTCCTGATCTTGCAATAGAAGGAGCCTTTAAACCATTTCTCAGGAACCGTTTCTGTCCAGGAAGGAAGATCTCTGTGTACCTGCCCAATTACTGCAGGAATGACAGCACTCCTGTCACTCAGCCATAGCTCAGCATACGCTCACTAAACTAGTCCTCCCTCTGTTTCAGTAGAAGATGCCAGTTAAGTCTCCCTAATGGTCACCTGTCCCCACGTGCTCACTGCATCCTCACAACACACCCCGTGCAGCCGGCTGGTTGCACCCTGCAAGCCCGGTTATCAGGTTAACACTAGGCATTGCCAATACTGTGATTTGTAAACGTGTATGACATTGAAACTACTGAACAAAACCTAAAGACAATACCGCCACAGCCCACTGGAAGCTGCATTTGTGTTACTCCAGCATGGTATCAAGGTCCTCTTTTGCCCATCTGAAAAACTGCTGACAACTGACAGTGGCATTATGAAGCACTGATAGCCTTAACACAAATATCCTGAATACAGCTTCTAAAAGACATGTACCGCCCTCTCTCTTCCTTGCTCGGATACTATCACAGGCAAATTACAAAATTGGTTAATCCTGGTTTAAGGATTTAGTTCATCTGCTGGAAATAGCCCACTGCATTTTCGCACTGCTTCAGTGCCCTAATATGTTTTAGTGGAAAAAGCAAGCATACCCTTTGAGGGGGTTTTGACTTTTTAATTGCAAAGCAAATGCGTAAAGCGATTTTATAAGAAAAGATGCAGTGAGGAAAAAAAAAAACAAACCCACAACCAAAACCCACCACAAATCACTCCTCCATACACTTCCTGCCAGTGGTCTGCAGAGATTCATTTAGTTTTTCCGCCTCCATGAGGAATACTCCTACTTTCCTCTCTCCGTGTTACCTCCAGCATGGGATCAGTTCTACATTTCTGGAATCCTGGAATCTTATCAGAGTAAATTCCATTCGAGCTCCATCTGCAAAGGTTTCTCCTAACTCTTCCCTCTCTGGGTGAGGATCCCAGCTGAGGTTCAGAAAGGGCTTCCTTTATAATTTTCCCAATGAAGGAGAGCAAAGACTGTCATTCCACGTTTATAACACTGCTGCTACTAGGAACAGAACCACTGTTCAATACAAGAAAATGAAAAAGAAACCTGACTACCATGTACGAGAAAAAAAAAAAACAACGGCAACAGTGGATGCAGAAGGGCCATCTGTTCCAACGGTGTCTAAAAATAAGTCAACGTTGAGGCAAGCAAACTGCTCCCACTTCAAACAGGTCCCAGAGCATTTCCTCCCTCCCGCCTGCGCTCCCCAGGTGAAGGAGCTGTGCACTCGCAGCCAGACCCCGCAGATGGTTACCTTCATCTAGACAGGATACGCGGCAGAAGCTCAGCGTGCCTCTGGACCACAGTCATCCCCAAGATCATCCCAGGGAGCTTCATTTGTGATGCACTTGGCCCATTGCCCGCGGTGAGCCATTTCCCACCACTTCTGTTCAAAAATACGCCGGTACAATGGGTGAGAAATGTGGCCAGAACCCTGTTACGAGCCAAAAGCATTTAACACCAATTTGCAGTGTTGGAGGTTTTCATACAAGACATGTGACAGGAGAGAACAAGGACCTTCATGTCTATGCGTGATCAAACAAACCCGTTTGTTACTGCCCACCAGCTCAGGCGGTTTTGATTAAGACAGCACCTTCAGCGACTATTCTGAGCCCATATGTTTTAACGTGGTGTTACAATTGGATAAGCATTTTGCTACCACTGAGCTGCAAAACTAATAAGCTTTTAGCTGCTTTAGCCTTTCAGATGCTTCAAACGAAAAGAATATTTGACATGTAGATTCAAAGTTAATCTTGTTTTTTTAATCTTCGTTTTTAAATAGGAAAAATCAGTAGCATTACTTTGTTGCTATACGGTTTTTTCATTTTTAATCAGGCATGTTTCATCCCTATAGCATGATTAATTAACAAGGTTATTTAGCAACTATAGCCAACCTGCAGGAAAAGAGTCTCTGAGGATTTAAAAAATTAAAACATGTTCACTGAGAAGTTCTCACATTCGCTTTTGAAAAACCACCAAATGATAAAAGGTTTACAAAAACGCTTTCTGAAAGTACAGTTTATGCTCTTAAGTTTGAATATTTGCATTGTTAAGTGGCAAAATTCCCAGCCAAGGACTCTGCAAAGAGATAATTAAAGGAGCCAAACAAGGATTCAATTATATCCTTTCCAGATGGAACCAAGCACACAAGTAGTCACTGTGTGGATGGAAGAGAGACACATTCCAAGTCTCAGTATCGCTGGTAGATATTGCAGTAGCTTGTTCTCAAAAACAACAGTTTGGGGAAAGCCCATTTAGTCCAAGAAAAACATAAATGTGCTAAATAATCCTGCAAATTCTGAACTCTCCTTAAACTAAAATTTCTCCTTCACTCTCCCTTCCCATCAGTTCAACTCATTCAACTACCAGACTTTTAAAAACAACCTGTATCTAATGCCAGTGACAGCTAACACACACAGCTCAGGGCTTCACTGCTTTACTCGAACTTCTCCCAGTCACAGGGCTAAGGGCAGGGAAGTCAATGCAATCGCAAGACCCACCTATCACATGATTTTGAACAAATGTTAATACTGTTCCTGATCTGGTAACAGATCCCCTCTCATCAAACAACACAGTAAAAGCAACACTGGATGCGTGAAAGACTCCCTCTTTCTTAGCCCTCCTTTTTTATATTGCTAGTTTAGATCGATACAGAAAACCAAAAAACCTGTAGCAGTGAACTTCAGCTTCCTAAATTTTTAAGTAACATTTTCACTTTTATTTTGAAATCTCAGATGCAGAACCTCTTAGATACAGGGCTTTACTTCTCCATCTAACACAGAAAGCTATTACTTAGGAGAGCTTCTAGGTAAAGGTATGAAATAAAGATTCCCTTAAAATGTGCTGAATTATATTTGCCAAGATCTCAGCCATACAAACTCAGGATTTACTTTCAGTGGTAAATAACAATTTTACAGTTTTAATGCGGAAAAGTAATGTTATAGTTTTAATGAAGAACACAATCAAAACTCAAAAAGAATGGAAAATGTCTTAACGACATCACTAGTCTGGGCGGAGAGACACAAGCCTGGCTTCCTCCAACTCCTGGTTTCCCAGGGAGGTTTCCCATCCGAACGCTGACCAGGCTCGACCCCGCTGAGTCTATGAGATCTGACAAGGGAACAGCCGAGGGTGGAACGGCTGCAGTGAATAATGCGCCTCTTTCAGCTCCTATTGCTATCGCAGTGGTTAGCGATGCTGCAACCTTCCGTCCTACTGAAGATCACATACAACGAAGGCATTTGCTGCTTTATAAATGTCAGCGCAGTGTGCACTTTGAAACTAGTCTTTCAGAGTCGCAACGGTTTAACTAGATGTGGCAATAAAAGAGTCATCTTGCAAAGAAATATTCATTGCAAATTTAAAGCGGAGCGAAGTGCGACTTTATTTAATTATTTTTACAATAATTGCAAAGACTGGAGTTACAGTAACAGAAGTACTAATGCTGTCAAGAAGCAGCAGATAGATGGAATGAGCCACCAGCAAGGCACAGACTTCTGTTTATTGCTAATTTATTTGTAATAAAAGATAAGCATACAGAAAACATAATTTACATTAAACTTCTCTTCTACAAGACATGTTACTGCCAAATCCACACAAACAAAACAGGTAGTAACTTACTGAAAGCGTATTTTCGTTGGGTGACACTAACAGTAACGAAAAAACCCCACAGAATTATAGCTACAATCTAAAATAGGTATCAGCAATCCCAGGGGCTCCTCACCAATTTCCAGTGGATTTTAACGTATATGAAATCAGAGGAAGTTCAAAGAGGACCATTTAGTTACTTTACAGCAGCATCCAAAGACACCAAATACAGAAGAAATACCATGGAAGAAATCACGGAATAACGCAGGGCTGAGTCACATCCCTGGTCAGAAAGGAGGCAAAGAGAGGAACATAGCGGTGGCAGAGCCTTCCTTATAGAAGCACAAAGGCTGCCTTTGGCGAAGAAAGAGGGGCGGAGCCATGGCAAAGAAATCAGAAAAGCGAAGGTTATCAGGAGTCCACGGCAGATCCTCATGGGATTGTTTTCATGACAAATTACTCTCTCAGCACCGGCATGCAGCCGAGGTTGGCTGGGCACCTGAGCACAGCAATTCTCCTGTCCCAAGCACATGCATGGGGACAGACGGCGATGCATTTTCAGCAGAAACATCTTCTCTCACATTGTCAATCTTTATTACTTTATTGACATTTATTGTTTTCAGCACTGAAATTATGGGTGCAAGACTGCATGCTTCGATGACTCACTGGTGTATCAGACAACATTTCATATATATCTATTTTTAAATGTTGGGGTGTCTCCTGCTACTAGAGCTGCCCACCTCTCAAATTCTCTATATATTTGGACCAACAGTATCAGACATGGTTAGGGAGGTCTAGACATAAAGTTTAAAATGTCGGGGCTTCTTCCTCTTGAGCTTCGAGATGGTTTTTAACCTTGGTAATATAGAAAAGCCAAGTGGGGTGTCTCCTGCTACTAGAGCTGCCCACCTCTCAAATTCTCTATATATTTGGACCAACAGTATCAGACATGGTTAGGGAGGTCTAGACATAAAGTTTAAAATGTCGGGGTTTTTCCTCTTGAGCTTTGAGATGGTTTTTAACCTTGGTAACATAGAAAAGCCAAGTGAAGAGCAAAGGCTTTTTAGAGACCTTTAAATAACGTTCATTAGTAACTGTTAAATAATCAGAATTACAATAAATAGAGCACCAATCCCCCTTTCAGTTCCTTGACAAGTCATGTAGATGGCACCAACCATCACAATCAACGCAATTTCTTGGTTAAGAAAAAAAACAGGCAAAAAACATGATTCCTTCCCCATAACGCAAACATTCAGTTGTAGGAGAAAAGATTAATGTCTGTATGACACAATGCCAAATCATCAGGATAATTATGAATTATACCGAGCAATCATTTCACAAATCTCCTGGAACATCTCACTTATGACCATTATTCATGAGAAAATGCATCCCGTTACTATTTTTTTTTCAGATATACTCCTCTGAAGGTTTTCTTTCAGGCTGAGATTCCAGGTGGAAGAAGAAAATGACAGGGGGGAAGCTGAATTTTTTATGAAACACAAAAATGGGGAGTAAAAATTAACATTTTCCTTATAATTTCTGAAGTATGCAGACAGTAGTGAGAGATTTGCAGATTTATTTTTAAAATCAGCCCAAACAGAAAATAGTAAACCGCAGCAGGCAAGGGAGTTACACCTGGATATCAACGTTACTGCCACATCAAGTATGAAACATCAAATACCTAAGTAAGCGCCGAGAAACACCAAGTCAGCAGCACTACAGTCCTGAATTCTGAAATACATCTAAAGTAGAGGTTTTGACATTATAAATTAAACCGTCCCTGCACTGATACAAGCGAACCTTGCATTTATTAAAGGCATAGTTAAGGTTTTAGCAGGGCCAAGTTCTGTGCATATTTGCTCCCTGTTTAAACCTTTTGATTCAACATATTCCATAAATCACTAAAACACAGTACTACAAACAAGCACAGGATGTGTCCCACTAAATGGGTTATTATTAAAAGTGGTAAATTAACCATAAACCTTATTGTCTCTGCTCTGCAATCCACACCATAAAATAACTAGCGAAAGCAATTTGACAAATTCACGCTGTTGTAGTTTGGAATTACTCGATGTAAGTCACTGATTTATCAATTTTACTGTTTCAATAACAGTATTATTTATATTTAATGATGTATTATTTCTGCCAAAAAGCATACAGTGGGAATGTGTACAATTAGCCAAGCTGCCAAGACATCTTCAAAGACGTTTCAACACGGAAAACTTCAGTGTTCGAATAGGAAAAAAAGAAGAAGAAAAGGACTAATAGAAGGCATTTGGAATTCTAATTCTGCAAAATAAACTTTAAATTATAACATAGGCAGCTGTTGAACACACATCCCCATCCCTTACTACAAGAATGATTGCTTGCACTTCTTTTCAGGAAGAAGAAAAGGACTAATAGAAGGCATTTGGAATTCTAATTCTGCAAAATAAACTTTAAATTATAACATAGGCAGCTGTTGAACACACATCCCCATCCCTTACTACAAGAACGATTGCTTGCACTTCTTTCAGGTGCTGCTTTAAAATACCGTACACAAAGGAAAGCGTCTGTTTACTGCAAGCTCTAAAACGCTCTGAACTAGTACCAAATTTCTTCCTGAGAATTCTTTCACAGTACAAGGCCTACAGTTTGCACTTTTCTAATAATTATAACAAAATAGTAGTGCGGATCTTCTTGTTGACAGCAGCCTCAGAGCCTCATTCTCATGACCTTCTCCAGTACAGGTCAGTGTGGAAAGCAAGTTTTACTGTACCACCTTTCTCTTCCGGTGCACTACTAATCCACCTGATCCTCCTGTAGTAAAATACGGTCCAGGAGCTCCACTGCTGTAAATGGGACGATACGGCAGCAAGACAGGTTACTAAAAACCTCCTGGTTTAGCTGCAGAGTGCGGCTGGGTTCAAAGCGGGTGATGAAGGAGGCACAGGGTTGTTGCTACATGACAGTTTGGCCCATGGGGGAAAGACAACACTTTAAGCCACGACCTATTACCCCCTCTCATTTCCAACGCACAATCTTTCACGTGCCCCCACAAGATGCTTTTTTTTGTTCCTCAAGACCACATACACCTGCTCTCATTGCTAGGGTGGCATTTGCCTGTTCAGCAGAGCTGACACAGGCCTGGCAACACATCAGTCGCCAACATAAGCAGGATGCTGCTAAAGCAGATGCCACTTTCAAAAGAGTCAAACTTCGATTTCCGTGACTCGGTGAAACTGAAAGCAGCAGCAGAGATGTGAATACAGCCACTCTCTCTACATAGGGATTGAAAGGTTATTTTTTAAATGCACACTGAAGAAGGAAGACATAGAGTGAGGACTAGAAAGAAACCACACTGTGCAAAGGTACTTTTCACACCTCGCCTTTCTTCAGCACGTCACTGGGCGCTTCTACTCTCCTCTAGATTTACAACCAGCCTGCTCTTGGAGGTTCTGCACTGCATCGCTGTTAGGCAATGCAATAGCTCTTTCTCCTCTGTTTGACGGCTCTCCGAGATGTGTCTCTCAGCTTGTGGGTGCCTAAGTTCTCACCTGGTGCTTTGCTGTTCATTTTTAAGCCAGATCAAGCAGACTAGATGGAGAGCCAGATCATCCAGACTAGATGGTGTCTCAGTCCTTGATCTTCTGGCTGGGATGTTTTCTACAGTTTGAAGTACTACTTCTGTATAACTATGTATGTTAGGTTTGGTTGGGTTTTTTTTTCAATAAGTATTTGGAATCCAAAATATATGTCCTAATATATGAAGAATCCTCTGGACTTTGACCCAGAGTTAGCTGTGAATCCTGAACCCCTTCAGCCATTTCTAGGAAAAGTGAATTCTTATTTTCACTAAAGCCTGCACTTAAGACAACCTTGAAAAATTAAAAACAAGGAAAGAAATAAACAAATGAGGTTGTTTTTTTGTTGTTGTTTTTTTTTTTTCAAGGGACTTGGATGTTGAGCTAACAAATTCCCCAATCACTGGTTGCTCACATATACTTTTTCTCTAGAGATTTGTCACATGAAGATGATGTGCTGTGGAAATTATTTTGAAAGGATATGCATTTCCCTAAAGGATTTGTAATGAGAATTTATTGCTCATGAAAGATTCAGGTTTGGCAGCACTTCAGTCTTCAGTTAATGATCTTTGTTTATTAACATAAAATGCATCGCGCTTAACAGGACTGTTACTTTCCCAACCAACGCATCAAAGCACAAAAGAATTCTCACTCTTTCAGTCTTATCCCCTGAGGCTGTCTGAGAGGGTGCTAGCTGAAATTTATATGGTTGTCCTCTACGTAAATGAAGAACCCTTATTTCACATAAGGCTGAAAATCATGGAAACATTTTCTCGTAACCAAAATTAATCAGACATAAACAGCAAGAAATGGCAGCAGACTGCTATTACTGACCACGGTGTCTCTTCCTTCCATGCAAACCTTCTAGGGGTGTCTGAAGATCTTTGCTTAGTCCTAAGACTAATTGCTCTTAAATTTCGTGGGTAACATCCATTCAAAGCACAAATTCCACATCCTGTTAGTAAATTATCACCTTTTAAAACTCAGTGAATTTGCAAGAGTGATGAAGACCACAGGCAAGTGGGTCCGTAAACCAGAGACCCCAGAGACACAGAACTCAGCCATCTCTTCTATTTCCATGGAAATTAAATGGCAGAAGTGCATTTCTTCAGAAAAAAGGACCAAATGCACAACTCAAGAAAATGGGGTGTGAGGCACAACAACCAACGACATTGTTTTGGACACTAAGCCCAGCACTGTTTGGATGCTAAGCACAGCCAGACTCTTAGATCTCACCACTTTCTTCATAACTACCTTTCCTTCTGCTCTGCCCGAGTGATATATCCAGTTCTTGTTTGTTCATGCGAATGTTTAGAAAGATTCTTCTCCCTGGTCTCTACAAAGCTTTTCAGTTTTGCTTTTACAATTCAAAGAAGATACCGGATTTTTCTTCATTACTGGTTGACTTCTTACCTCTGTTTTCCACTCTTTTGTTCCCAGACCACCACCAACACATTCCTGGTATCCTTTCTAATCTCTTTTTTGGGGGGTGTTACACACTGTGATGTGTTTTCATCCATCCAGAAAGCCCACAGCATGAGGACTTCTGATTTTCTTAACAGGCTGCACTTAACTATGTCTTTTCTCTCTCTGAGCAACAGTTATTGCACACTCTGTATCCTTCCATTTGTCACACAAGTCCTCTTCTAACCGAACCTTAAAATACCTTGGAAAAATCACCCTATTTTTTTTAGTGGACAAGGAAAAAATTTTTTTACTCTCAGGACTTCTCTCTCCTGATATTTTTTCTTTACACAGTTATTCAATACTTAAGTATTCTGGCATGAATTTACTAGTAAATCTGCAATGAACTTCCCCTCAAAGAGCAATTACAGAAGAGAAACAAATTGGTTCAGGAAGAGTCCTTTTCTTTAGTGCTTAAATTGGGGTTTCTTTATCATTTCTTGCAATTTCATTTTGCACCCTCAAGAATAAGAATACTATTCTGTTAAGCCCCATAAACACTGCTCAGCCATGTGGATACATTTCTGCCAGGGCCTGTCTCCATTTTAAGGCCAGAGGCAGCTGAAATTTGAATCAGGCCCTTGGAGCTGTGTTTTGTGCTGCAACCCATCTTTGCTTTCCTCAACCAAATCAATCACCTGAGAGATGAGAGAATTTCTTCTCACATCACGCTATAGGAAATCAAATAAAGTGAACAGTGAGATGTCATATACACCTTTGGGTACCTTTGCAGAGGAACAGCAGCACTGAGTTCCACGGGTACTACCTGCGCACCTCTAGACAGAGCATCGGGCGCTGGAGTTGCAGAGCAGTAACACCGGGTACTTTGTCCTCAGGAAACCATCAGAAAAGGTCAAAGCACATGCCAAACCAGTCTACCACATACAGAGGTACCTGAGTATGGACGCTCTCTACAGATCCACATATAAACCACATGGTTGCCATATTTGCAATTCTAGATTTCCAGTCTGTGATAGTGTGTACAGAATCCACACACAGGAGGCTGTGGGTGCCCAAACAGAAAACATAGCAAAGGGAGTGGAGTTAAAAAGTAAAAGAGCATATACTAGAAAAATTATTAAGTGTTTTTAATACGCTTCGAGGCAACAACCAACATGAGGGGGAAATAAGGCTGCTAAAATGATGGAAATAAGGTTTGCATCATACAGTTTAATAATTGATCAATACTGAGCCTATATGTTGAAAGATATGCAATATTTGCCACATTTACACATTACTGTGAAATCAGCTATTCAGTTTTACATGTGTACATTCATGATCTCTATTATTAAAAGCATTAGTGCATCTGTTCAATCATTTGAATTTATACTGTCTTGGTGAAAAAAATTAAACCAATTAATGAAAATCATTTCAGATATCAATCCATTTGTCATAATTCTGAAAGTAAAAAGCGTATTTTGTAGATAAAGGACATTTGAGACAAACTCTGCCAAGATCACCTTTTGTAAAACTATCCACTCTTGGTAAAAAATTAAAATGGATGATTTGTAGTTTAGGAGCCACAGGTCATTTACTGATGTGCAACAGTTGGTGCTTGGGCCACCTGCAAACAGCCGCAGGCATGAACACATCACTCTCGGCACATGGTTAGCATCAATATTCCAGCATCACTCCCAGCAAGTGACAGACAAAATAAATGAAATAATTATTTTCTGAGAGCATTTCTCAAACAACTACATAAAATATATTTTGGAAGCACTGATAGGCAGTAATTGCCACTTAGTTTTCAGAATCAGGCATGTGATCCTCTTTATTGACTGCAAAGATTTGGAAAGAGAATGAAATTCAGACTTTTCTATAAATCTCTGTGAACGTCAGTAACCTCCTAGTTTTGTGAAGAGAAAAAAAAGAGGAAAGCTAGTAACAGGGGATTTTTTTTTTTTTAATTTAAAGTGATACCATAACTTTTTCCAAGGAAATTTGTTATAAACCGCTGGGCTTCCCTCAGCCCTCCCCCAGGCGAGAGAACATGCATCAGTATGCCTTGGACAAAATAATGTTCTCTAAACCATGTCTCACTATGCCAGAAAGAAAGAAAAAAAAAGTAGTGTGTTGAAAATCACTTTGAAGTATCCTTCAGAACCCCAGCAGATGAATTCACGCTGATGCAGCCTCACAGCAACAAAATCAGCTCCATCCCGACCATACAACTGCTTCTTCTATCACCCTGTCTATGAAAGAAGGCTTAAAGTCAAAGCCTCTGGCTGATTATGTGTTCTGACAAATTAGGTGATTAACTGGAACCTCAAACTTGATCTTCATTGTCTCAGCAGACCTAAAAGAGGAGAAGACTGGCTTTTGAAAGGTCACGGATCTACAAGGACCCCAGCCCAGACTGAGAGAGCTCCTCAAAGAACATTATTTGTACTGAACCAAACAGTGGCTGGCATGCATATGGGATAATTTTAATATAGAAATTATAGTTGCCACTTTAAATAATGGCTGCAGCATATGGTAATATATGCAAAATGCCTTCCAACATGTTGAAGCAGAGATGGAGAAATTAAGTTATCAATGACAGTTTTACCACATAATATACCAATCCAACACTTAACACTGAAAATGAAATCCAGAGCACATCAGACACGTTAGTAGAGCAATGACGGTATTTTTGTGTGTACTTATGAAGCCATTTAAGTTCACATACAGTCAAACCACAACCTCAGGGGTGGCTAGAAACGAAGTAGAGAAGACTGAATAGCAACGGGCACAAGATCTACCTCTGTTGCTCAAGTTGTTTTACTGAGCTCGGTTAAAAAACTCACATGGTGACCTGAACGTGCTTCAGTACAACATCTTTAAAACCCGCTCTCTGAATAGTAAATAAAAAACATTATCAGGTGCAACTTGGGTGCTTTCAGCTAGTAGAGTTCAACAAAGTTTGGCCAGAGCTGTTACTTAAAACTTTTCCAATTATTCATGATGTGACTGAAAATCCTATTATGAAAAAGTGTACTGCCATCATTTTATAAGTAAACGCAAACTAAAAAATAGCCTTCTGTTCAAAACTTGAATCAGGGAAGCCAGCGCCTTCAAGAAACCCCAGACAAATAAACTTCCTTGGGGGTTTCTAAACAATTTTCCCTAAAGACATCAGCCAGATTTGCTTTGTGAATAAGGCCAGCTTCTCAAGGCTCACTTCAGTGGAAGTTCAACTCTAGTGAACAAAACAAGTCATTTAAAAGGTACAGGTGAACAAGGACTAAGGTGTGTTAGAGTTCAGGCATTTCCAAACATATTAAATGTATATTAAGAAATACTTAAAATAATAACTGCCTGAAGTATTAAAATGGAAACATGCTCAGCAGTTCAAATGTCAACCAGATACTCAGGCAAACTGGCATTTCTCCAGTTCCCATAACAAATAGCATATTCTGAAACCAGTTCGATGTCTGAATAAAGCTCCTTGCAATTTTTCACTGCAGGAAGACTCCAGTATTGTATCTCAGTAATGAACTGTGCTCTGAAAGTACTTATTATACTCATCACCACAGCCAGCTACATCACCTTTGGTAGGAAGCAAAATAAAAATCACACACAGAGCTCACGTAGCATCACCACAGGTGTTGCCTCATTTATAGAGCAAGGAAACAGTTCATTTCAAATGAATGTATTGATTATTTCAAAATTTAATTTCCCAGTCAAAAGCTATTAACAAGAAAATAAATTCAGTAAAGGGCATTTGCCAATTAAGTAAGTGAGCCTAATCTTGACTTTAAGTTACTTTGATATTAGAGACCATAAAACTAGAACCATGTTAACGGAGTAGGAAGAAAAACAGCCATATATAACACTGGTGATAAACTTTGGAGATAAATCTCCTGCGACATTACATGGCCATGCCTTTAGTTTATGAGATCAAAACAGCTGACAAAAAATACATACATGGGCATTTTGAATTTCTGCTGCTTAAACCTAAAGCAGACATTTACCTGAATTCAACAGATCAGAACAAGGCTGCAATAAGCACCTACTTTAACATCCAACAGCAATAATTAGCAATTTTCTTGCAGAAAACTAGCAGAAGCAATCGCCTCGATAGCCTGCGTTCATTAGCAAAATTGTAACGGTGGCTCTTAACAGTGTTCTACAAGAGTGCAAAAAGAACTTAAAACCGGGTTTATATACAGAGAGTACAGTATTAACAGTCTAAGTTGCTCTGCAGGTGTTCAGAGTTTTTCCGAGCTCAGGGGATTGTTATCTAAGAGATGTTTGTGTTCAATTTCCTTTCTGGAAGTCCCCAAAGCAGAACAGAATAGCTTCTCCTTTTTCAACATTCTGCAGGAACAGGCATATTTTGATACGCTAAGATACTTCCACAGCGACATATTTTTCTTAACAGGACACTGTCTTAATTAGTTTCATCTATCTATCTAGAGGTTATCTAGAAGACGTATTAAGGATTATTTTAGTGAACCAGAAAAAAACCCATACGTTTTTAGATTGCATATTATTCCATACTATAAAACCAGTTCCTGCTCACTACTGCACAGTCCATAAAAAGTTTTCATAGCTGACACTGAAAGCTGTTATCATCTCATTTCCCATGGAAATGAAATGCTAGGATTTTAGTCTGCACAAAATACCCACATATTCATCCCTTCATTCAACACTGTTGGTGAGAACGCATGACCAAGCAAGACCTTTTGCCCTGCTGCAGGCTCTGGCCATGAAGTTTTTGCACCAGCAGCTCTTCTGCTGGCCTCTGTCTATGAAGTTTTCACTCACAGCAATACAACATCCCAGCCTGTTAGATGGTTACATATAATTATAAATATGTAATTTGTTAAATTCAGAATTATTTTAGTTAGCATACTCATGCCTTTTTTTCCACAATCTCAGATGAAGGAAAAGATGAACTCTCAAGTACATGAGGTCTATCAACAGGTACTTTCCCTTGTATTGTCTTGTGAGAACATTATGAAAAAAAATTACCTATTTATAGACACTACCTCTGCATGCACCTACTAAAACTATAGCTTTACTTAAAAATCCAAAGATTCCAATCTCTCAGAATTGCAAGTGACAGACAGAGAAAATTATTTATTTTCTAGATAGGAATGGAATAATTTCCATTCTTCCCTATATACAGGACATGGTCTACAAGGTTTCCCAAAGACTTCTTAAGAATAGGGTTATCTTACAAAGCATTTCCTGCAACAACATCAGTCAACTTTCCTTTTACGAGGAAAAAGTTTCTAAGTAAATGCACATAAGTACCTCGTAGTGTCAAAGGTATTACTGAAGAAAAGTATGTAAAAAGGCTAGAAAATGATGCCCATCACACCCAGCAGCAATTTAGTACTTCAAACATGCAGCCAGATGGCTGGTTTCAGTCCGCCCCTTTCCACTGGCATGGATTTAATCAGCTGAGTTACCCCAGACAAATAACTAGCCCAGATTTTAAGAGACAGACAATGAGGGAGCAGGATAGCTAGAGCTGGAGATCAGCAGGGTTTAGAAATCTCTTAAGACTGGTGTTTGCCAGCCCTTGGCAGGCCGGAGGCGGCAGGGCTCAGCTCCACCCCCTGTGCCAGCAGGACGATTCAGGCACCTGCTGCAAGCCGCAGCGGCTCAGCAGGACCTGCGGGACATTCCTGCAGCCTCGGCTGCGATGCTCCAGCTGGGCTCTTAATTATCGTCCTGCCGCTCTGCTGCCTCCTGAAAGCCTGCGATCCTGGCAGCTAGAGCATCAGTACCCTCGGATACAGAGCACCTACTCTGCTAGTGCCTGGCTGGCCAGCCAGAACTAGGGAGGGTTCTACTAGAGAGGACGGGGAAGAAAATGTGCTCGCTGCCACAAAGCAAAATGCCCTGCTGACCCTCAAGACTTAGTTTATTTAAGTCCTCTTCAGTAGAGGCCTCCAGCCACATTCGCTCTCTGGCTGGAGACTTTCATTTTTGGGTTACAAATCTGTTCCTTACTCAACGGCCAGAGGATTCTCCCAGGAATTCACTGGCCAACCATCAAATGGCCACACTGAAGGGGCCAGCCATGCTTTCATCTGCTTACCTGTATCCCCTCAGGCCCATCCTCTCCACACTCCATTTCATTTCCTCCACACTCTCTCCTTCTCCAGTTTTCCGGAGCACACTGCTTTTTCACTAGTACTGTTACAGTGCTGCAGCCCACAAGTTTTACCCATTCTAATACACGTGTTTCGGCGATCATTGCACTGAGTAAACTTGCTTCGACCCTGAAGTCAGTGATTATGGTCAAAGCCATTTAGCAACATCTGCACACTGTCCCTTGACTTCACAGAAGAGGACAAACCTGGGCAGCGAGAGCTGACATTAAAGTCTCTGAAGAGGCTGGAGCACGGAGGATGCCTGGGAGCACAGTAACAGCAGACGGGTCTGTTAACCACAGAGAGCACCCAGAGCCCCCTCCATTATTTAAATGGAGGGAGAAAAGGTGACATAAATTCACACAAATTGCTCAAATATTATGATCTGAGTACTCAAATACTTATTTCTGCCTCAGCAATCTATGGGAAATATGCAGTTTCAGCTGGTAATACAACCACATGTTAATGACTCCCAGAACCAGCCCCAACTTCGATACAGCCCGGAAGCCTCATTCCAGAGCAAAATGAAGACATTACCCATGCTAACCTCAAGAAATGATGTACTTAATGCTGGGTTTTGCGCAATATACTGCCGTGGTATTTACTGTCCTTTTTATGCTCTTCTATACACAAGGTGTACAGAAAAAAATGTTTTATTTTTAACCAGTGAAAGCCTGAGAGCTTTTCCATCAAGTAGGGATTTTTTTTCTTCATTTCATTTTTAAAAGTAATTAAAAATCTAGATCACAATATCCAATAATAAGCAACGCTGAAAAGTCAGTGCCAGGCTTGCTTATTCTCAGAAATACAGCTGAGCAGTTTCAGGACCTTGCCCCTGGAGCACAGATTGCATTCTAGCGTATCAGATGCTGCAGTAATGGGATTTTGTAAATCTGAAACACATTCATATTGTGTACATAAAGAAATCTCTTGATGTTTTACTTAGTTTAATGCTCTTTTTCATCATATGTACCCACCCATGACCCCCTGCTTTCAACAGCTAATAACCAATACATCTGATGAAAATTAATTGTCTTGACAGCTTGCATAAAAACTATAAAGGTCCAAAGGAAAAATGCTGTGGCAGCATTTTCTTTCTCTGTAGGACAGTAGCTATGGAAACTATCTTTAGAAGCCAACTGGCCTCCATCCCAGTACGACACAAAAAAAATCAAAATGCTACTTTCACTGGGTTAGTCAGTGGCACCAGTCTAACTGTCAACCTCTACAAGATTGCCGCATGTTAGCTAAAGCAAAACACACACTGATTTTGTTGGGAGCAAAGCTGATACGACGTTATAGTAGTGTTACAGACTTTGTAACACCGAGCCTTATGACCTGTGCTCATAGTGATCATCATAGTGGTAATTATGATGATAACCTGTTACAAACCATGCAAAACCAGACAGATACCTAAAACATCAATATGCAACTTAATCCATTTTCTTAATAGAATTTTGTTAAATATTATGATAGAAATAGTTTAGTCTTATCCTCAGGTAAACACTTGCAGCAAAAGAGGAAATCTCTGATCTTCTTTAACTGCCACATTTCAGTAACTGCAACAGCTCTCCTCTTGGAAGGGTTTTACCCCATACAGCTATCCTGAACAGAAGTGGTGATTTCTAACATAGTCTGACAAAATCATCACTTTTATGAACGCTGAGAGATTACGAAGGGTTCTCCCCTCAAAAGGCAAGACACAAATGAGCCAGAGGTTTTCTATTGCAAATGCATGTGTCAACTGCCATTGCCAACCACAGAAGAGTTCCTGTAGAACAGCAATCACAGGCCATTAATGAGGCACTCAAACTTCTGAAGAAATGCGTCTTTCATCCAGAACGACATTCAAAAAGTAGCAAAGGATTTCAGTCATTAAGAAACCTACCTATAAGGAAGGAAGCCAGAGCGTACATACACCTCAAATACACGTTTCCATCTTTGCAGAGGTTGGTATTTCACTCAACTGTATGATTTTGCGACACTGTGGTAACTCCAACGACTTTCTCCAGTCTTTCTGGAAAACTGCCCACACCAGCAATTCTTATTTAAATGGCTTATGACCACTACCCAGATAGAACAGAATTATACAGATTATACAGGCTGATGTTGAATCAAGAGCCAAATTCTTCCCGGTGGTGCATGACACTAGCTGGGACTGGGTCTACTGGTGGCTATGGAAATGCAACATCTTGAAGGATCTGGCTTGAAGCGTTGGTACTTTGAAATGTATTACAAAAGACAAACAGGAGTATACGATTCACAAGCTAACGTATCGAAAGAGGCATTGGGCTGGCTGTTAACCTGTTATCCAGGTAACCACTGAGGACCCACAAATCAATTATGGTTGCATTTTAAAAAGTCTATGAATTGTTGGCAGAAGATAACTAAAAACCAAGGTATGTGCCTAAAACATGTACCTACAAAACTTTAACACTTAATGTAGCTCACAGATTATGATCAAATTATTCTTGGACACTTAGATCTCCATCCTGCTGCTTCCATAGAGCAGTTTTAGGTTTCATCTCCTCCTTATTTCACGAGGATCTGCTTGGAAGAGCCGAGACACAAGCAGGCAGGCTGGATTCACAGCAGGTCTGTGCTGGTGTAGCTCCATTTTGCCCGCTGGAGATACACTTCACTAAAGCAACTACTGTGCTGGCCAACACATTTTAAAGTGAAGCCAAGCATGCTATTTTCAAGCCATTAAACCAATACAAATTATTATAAATATCAGTCAGGTCAAGAGCACCTTGTCTGCTGCATTTTCTCACAACTAAAGATGAAATCATGACTTGCAGGTCTCTCGTCAGTGTGGCACAGCCATCCCTTCAGGGTGGACAGGGCAGAGGTGCCACAGCTTCCCAGGGGCAGCCCCAAGGAAAGCCCAGTCTGTCTCCTTGTAACCTTAGCCACAACCTTCACCAGTCTTTCAGGTGCTATATAATCTTTCCACAGATGAAAGTTTCTTTGTCTTACTAGAGGAAAGATGATCTTTGAGCTGTATTTATTGAAGATTTAGCCACTAATGTCCATTCCTTCTTTTTAATAAATTAGTGGTGTCACACAGCTTTCTCCAAAAAGCAGCAGATGCAGTCTCTCAGAAATACACATTTAGTTGCACCACATATTAGACAGTTACAGAAATAAATTAAGATCTTTAATGCAGTCTTAATTCAAATTGTTTCACTGGTTGACTGCCTGTCTCACCACATGGGAGCGGAGCTTTCACAGGTAGGCTTTTTGCCTACCCAGACCTCTCTGAGGTATTTTCTACTATCACTGAAAAAGAAAAACAACCAAAACCAAATTCCACAAAAAGGGGAAAGTTTTCTGAAGGCATAGAGAAATTCACTACTGATGCAGATGGGAAGAAAGCACAGACACTCACTCAGCTGTAGAGCTGTGATTTCACCTTGTCATGTAGGAGCCCTGCATCTGACATATTGACTGAGGGGACCGGAGGGAAGAGGGCCATGCCATGCTTAGATCCTCACAGTGCCATCAATAAATCCATTCCTGACTGGAACTACGGGTTGTATTTTAGATCTAACAATAGTTCTCGTCAATTTTCCTGTTCCTTTTACATGGATTTATCAGTGTAAGCTTGCAGCAAAACACAGCAGAACTATTTATTATGTGCCTCACACTGAGGTTTGATCCAGCCACTACTAAACAAACCTGGTTATGTTTCAACTAACTTGGATCTGATTCAAAAATATGTGGTCCATGCTGGCACCATAAAAAAGAGGAGATCGACAGAACAGAAAGGACAGACAATACGGCTTGTGTGCCAAAAGCCTGACTTCTTTTCCCATGTTAATCTCGTAAGAGACACCCGTGACTGAAAATCTCGTCTTGCTTTCCATCCTTAAGACTACTGCAGCTCTGCCACTGCTGAGTGAAGATGTCAAGGAGATTAATACAGACTCTAATAATATTTATCTAAGTATTACTATACATATCTTGCTTAGAAAGCCTTTACAAGACAAGGGAGAGATTAACTCACATATTGATACATGCCAATCTATTCAACCTTCACCCTCGCACAAACCCTCAAATCAGCCAACAAAATGCACTATAAGTACCCAACGTGTTTTCATTACTCTATCAGGGACCACTGCCCCTACTTGCTTTAAGCGCATACTACACCAATGAGTTACAGCACCAGCTTTTATCAAAAGTGTTTTTAACTAGCTATGAAAAAATTGATCCTATCTTTGATGCAAGTATTTCCACCCCAGAAAACAAGTCACAGTAAAATAAAAGATTTCTGACATCTCTTAATACCACACTTGCTGTCCTCCAGTTTTACAACGTGGTTTCCTCTCTCACTGAAATACATGCTGTAGCAGATCCCAATATCTATCTCCACTCCTTTCACACTTTGTAGCGTCTGTATCAGGAATCCTGAGACCTGACAGCCTGTTCCACTGTAGTTTTTATTCCTGTAGTTCTTACACTTTCCTCACATAGCTTTTCAAATGTACTTTCTATCTTTGATTAAATCCTGCAAAGCTGCAGTTTTCTTCCTGAAGACAACTTCACCATTTCCTTCCAAGAGGAAGGAAATCTAAATCTAACGAGGACATTTTCTTTCTTCTCACCTGCCAAGACGGTGTTGACCTCCCAGTCCTCACATTCACTTCACCTCCCTTACTCTTCTTTAGGTTACTCCTGCCTCTGGCGCCTGTTCCTTGCCATACAGGTCTATTACAGTCTTGCCTGGCTTAAAAAAACGAGTCATCCTTCATCCTACTTTGTTCTCTGGGATCACTGAACACAGTCCAGACTGCTACTCGTCTTCACCCTTTGTCACTCATGTCTTCCCTAGCAAAATACCAGAAAGTTGGCTTGTCGGATTGCCATTAACACCATCAGCAATGGTTATGACTCAGTCTCATTTTCAGTAGCCACCAGGAATCACTTCACTCCAGATGTCAAGGCCAAGACGCACTACAAGGTCAGTGTGGCCCCACTGGAAGCTTTGGGCTTCTCCCAAACTCAAACAAAAGACACGTTTATTGCGCTGGGTTTGTCCTACGTTCTCCTCTTACTGCCTTTTACACAGCTATGTTCTTCTGGACACAGCCACTTCTCAGGGTGCAGTAAGTCACCACCGTTACCATTTCACAAACTGCAAGCTGGCTTTTCCACCCGAGACCATGAACCCACACTGGAACGCAGACAGGCGCAGTGGGCACGGAGAAGAGGTACACAAGCAATTGATTCAAAGGCGGAGAAAGGGAAAGAAATAGGAGAAAAGTCCTGTAAAGGTCAATGTCTATTGCCATAAAAATGACGGCACATATACAGCAATGAAACTGGAAATTATGATCCTAAAGGCTTAAAGCATATAGCTCATCTTCAGAAAAAAAAGAACCACTCAGATCAAGGAAGTGGTATACTCAATCACAAATAACTTTATTATCATCAACCACACAATGGGAGAAGGATTTCACCTTCCTGCAGTGGCTTAGACCAACAACACGGGCAAAATCTTGGCACAGAGAAGAACTGAAAGGTCCGGAGGATTCAAGTGAATATAATGAGAGAGCAGCTGCATTGTTGGTTTAGAACAACACAGGCCACCAGGAGCCAAGAGTCTGTTTAAAGGGGTTTATACACAATGCAAGGAAAGTTATTAGAAGATGGAACAAAGACGTACACGGAAAGCAACTGGTAAATGTTTGGCTCAGATACTCAGAACGACATGGATTTAAGAGAAACTCTAGGAAAAGAGATGGGAAAAAGAAGTTTTGGTTTTGTTCTTTCACAGCATACAGCACTGTTGAAAACTTTGGTTCTGTGATATGTCAAACTCTTTTTTCCACGTCTTGGTTTTTCCTTCCTGATCCTACATTTTGATTATTCTGAGGAATGATTTATGTTTCAGATGTGAACTGTCAGTGCACACAGCACAGCAAAAGAGGTACAAGTACTTGACTCTCCTTCATGAACCATTAATTTCCGTACTTTAAAGGTTGTCTCCTTCAGAAAAAAAAACCTTCCCATTTTCATTTCAAGGGATAAGTACGGAAGAAAAATAAATTCTCAAAGAACTAGAGAACTACAGGGCCTCTGACTTTTAGAAGAATTTTGCATATGTGAGTCTTGCTGGCAGAACATCCAGTCTTTCTCTTAACATTCAAATCATATGAATATATTTTTAAACAAAAGTAAAAATTTTTTTTTTCTTTTTTAAATTCCATCTACATCAGCTAGGGTCTGTATCCATCACTAATACTATCAATTCTTTGGTCATCCCTGGGAGTTTCCATTACACAACATAAATGAGATCTAAACATCAAGGAGTTAGAAACAGTAACCACAATTTTGCTGTAGAATCCCTCCAGACCTTCCTCAGAATGGAAGCACAAATGCAAGACCTACCAGGCTTCTGGTTGATGTTTTAACACCAGTATTATTAAAATTACCTTTTCATCATCTGATTTCTGAGCAGCAATTCTGCGTTACCACTCTCACACCCTCAGCTTCACCACAGTGAAGTTTTGGGTGGAAAAATAGGTCTCAAACCTCCATGAAAAAATAAGCCAAAAGCAGGACACAATTCCCGCACCTTAACTGTCAATCCCAAGCCGCTTCCATCACACTATGCAATTACACTTTAATTAAATGACCAAGCTACGAGCTGCTGCCTACCATAATTCTTGAGAATAAGAGCAGAGCAAAAGGAGGTTTGGGCTGTTTGGGGGTTTTTTGTACAGCTCCTCTTTGGAAGCTTTAATCCTGCAAACAGCTACACACACGCTTAACTTTACACGCCGAGCAGCCGATCTATTTCATTGCTGTAACTCCAAGGTTAAGCGGGTGTTTAACTGGTTGCAAAATCAGGGTCTTAAATGGAAAATTAATCAGTGTAATAAGCGGATTTATGCCCAACACCTGGCTGCTGCTGCTGAGCTTATCTGTGTAAGGATTTATCTGGGGGAGTCAAGCAGTGGTTTAGTGGTAATGCTCCACAACAGTTGTAATTAACCCTACACAGCAGAGAAGCGAAGTTAACCATTCATAACTATTACAGAAAGGGAGGTTCTTTGCTGAAGAAAGCAAGCAGTGGTTTAGTGGTAATGCTCCACAACAGTTGTAATTAACCCTACACAGCAGAGAAGCGAAGTTAACCATTCATAACTATTACAGAAAGGGAGGTTCTTTGCTGAAGAAAGGCGGCGACACCAAGTACCTACAAAACATACGTTTGTACTTCAGCAAGAAAAACTCGTCAGTAAGTGTCTGCTACATGCAATTAACAGCAAAAATGCAGATGAGAAAAAGCAGAAGCAGCAATAACTTTTCTAGGAAGCTCTCTAAAAACACCAAGGTACCAAAAGACCAGATTGAAAACGCCAAGAAGTACAACACGTAACATTTCCGAGCTAAAGGATACAGTGTTCAGTGAAAGAGAAAACTACACGAGAGATGCTGAAACCATCCTGAAGTTTTCATCTTTTTCATTTTTCTATCAGGGCTCTGCACTGAATTTCCAATCCATCCCTAACACTGAGCACACCACTGTGCTGAGGGGACACACCATATGGCTCACTTCAATGGTGTAAATTGTACGCTGCGACATGAATGGAACTGCTCCACGGACACAGTCAATCACCAGTTTCAAGGACTTGGTGGAATGGGGATTACAACGCACGCTGCAGCCACGCCGGGAACAAGCGGGGCTCCAGACCGGGCAGCACAAAGTCAGGCTCAGGCTTAGGCTTCTGTTCACACACCTGAAATCCACTGAGTCACAACGAGTTCTGGGAGTGCTTTAACCCGAATGACTAAAAGCTTATTAGAGTATTTTTAATGCCACAGCAACTTAAGAATTTGTACTTTTTCACGCTGTTTCCCTGCACAGCACAGCAAATTCCAAGTTTGAAAAGAAACAAGTAAATCTACAGCAGCTGAGCCCTGGTGACATTCTCACTACTGTTGCTGGCAAGTCTTTTCTTACCGCCAGGGGTATGAAACCCATGTTCACTAGCAAAAGGAACTAAGTCTTGGTAAATTCAGCTAAGGGTACTGGTCGCTTTATCCTGAAAGGGAATACTGCATCTAGCTTATAGGATTTGTTTCCTCCTTAAACAAGAACTGGAAAAACACTTGTGGTATTTAAAGCACAAAAAAGTATTTTTGGTTCATGACCAACAACCAGCATCAAAATTCCTCAGCGTTTTGATTACTGCCCAGTTATTCCCCAACCACATTTAAAAATCCAGCCTGCCCATCTCAGTGTTTCTCTGCGTTTTGTACTGACCTGCTAACCTCTGACTCTGGAATCCTGGACCTGAGAAAGCAGTAACGACCAACAAATACAAGTCTCCAAACAGAGTGTAATAACCTTAAGAAAACTACTGCCGAGCAGAAGTCCTGCAAGATCAAACCGTTCCCACAAACGGGATTGCTATTAACTAGCAAAAAAGCCCCGTGACACGTCCATGGCGTGCACAGTAAGAGCACCGTGCTGCTGATTACTGCAACCCAGCCCTGCACACGGCCAGCCCCTCACATGGGTCTATTTAATGTTACTGCACTTGTTCAAAACTTCACTAGCTTTTTAACGATAAACAGGGGGGTTATCTGGAATACCAGGTTTTAAGGGATGTGCAGTGGACATTTATAAACCATTTCAATCATGGAGTCAATTTTATAATGTTACATGGAGAAAACTTGCAAATGTACAAAATAAAGTTAGCAACAACATCGTTATTTATGTGGCTGGGCTTTTTT
>NW_010413332.1:0-376 GCF_000710305.1 Buceros rhinoceros silvestris | reverse complement strand
GACCTGCAAGACCCACTCACACTTACTTTACTGTATTTCACTCATCTCCTGACCCACCTGAGAAGATGGATAGCGGATCTAATACCCTACTAAAGCCAACAGAATCAACCACTAAAAGCCTCGTGGGACAGCAGCGCGTCACTTAGCACTCTGCATTTACTTTATACTCTGTTGCTCTGTGTACTTTAACTCATTTCAGAAAGATCTCTGCCTAATGTACTTCTTCCATCAGTGCAATCTCCTTCCAGTGATCTGTGCAATGCGGAGGAGTCAATCTTTAAACAAACAGGAATAAAAATAAAAAAGAAACAAAGCTCGTTAGGATGCTCCTGCCAGAGTCACAGCCCAAGAAGAAAACCTGCTGCCCCTGAAGCAA
>NW_010413331.1:19044-23534 GCF_000710305.1 Buceros rhinoceros silvestris | reverse complement strand
TGACCCAAGTGCAGGACCAGGCACTTGGCCTAGTTGAACCTCGTACCATGGGCCCCAGCGCGTTGATCCAGCCTGTCCTTTGTAGACACTCCTGACCCTCCAGGACATGAACACTCCCACCCAACTCAGTGTCATCTGCACACTGACTGAGGGAGCCCTCAACCCCCTCGTCCAGATCATTGATAAAGATGTTAAAGTGAAGAGCCCGCAGTCCTGAGCCCTGGTGACAGCAGCACCGTCAGGATTTCCAGCTGTTGATGCAGCAGGGATGAAAGAAGCAATTAATTGTGTTCACACTTAGGGGATTTCCTGTCACCACCTTCTCCTCCGGCTTGTGAGGAAAAATGTCAGACTGTGCTGTGTCAGCACAGGAGTTACCAAAGAAAAAGCCCCCCGTAACCCCACCCCTCTTGGGGTGTCTGTCTCCAGGGTTTGCACTTGGTCTCTTAGCGCTAAGAAACAGAGGGACATTGATTTATTTATGACCTCTTCCTCGTCCTGCTCCGCTAAATTTTGAGACACAATTCGGAGAAGTTTATTTCTATTCATTTATAAGCTTTACTGTGATTTTTGACACAGTAGCAGGGTCTGCGTAAAGACTGAATAATCACTGTCACGGCGCTGCACCCCTTGAAACACCCCCTGGCCATAGGCACCGGCACTGGAGGATCTGAAGAGTGAGATTTGCAGAATTTTAGAATTATATAGCTTAAATATAAACACACTTCCAACACTACACGGTAGTGTGTGAGTGTCAAGAAGGCAAGATACATCGACAGGAGTATCAGGATTTTTTAAGTAAATCGTTTTTTTTAAATTCTAGATTAAAATGAGGTTTCAGGATGAGTGTGGGGGCCTGTGGCCCCTGGGGGCTTTGGTGACCGGGCTGGCACCCCTGGTTGGAATGGAGGAAGCAGTGGGTGAGGGCTGGCAGGACTTCCCTTGTAGGAAATTGTTCTTACTTCCAGTCAGGGACCTTTCTCCTCCCAGGCCCTTCACAGAGGCAGCGTGCTCGTGCACTTCTTGTCAGGGCTACTCCCAGCCCCGTTTTGGAGCTCTGCAGCGGCTGTTCTGTTGAGTACATCCCAGCGGACAGGACACCCCTGTAAGGGCTGTGCCCCTCTGGGAAACGCTGGCTTTTTCAAAATCCCAGTCTGGGAGGTGAGGCACCTGCTGGTCCAACTCAGACCAGGTTCCCTCGAATCAGGCGTTTGGCTCCTGGCCGCCATGGTACAGGGATGCGGGTATTAAAAACTCCACTGGTGACAGAGGACAGTCAGTGGCCTGCTCTTGCTGTCCGGGGGATGTTACTCTTCCCTCCCTGGAAGGGGCGAGGACAGGGTGGCAGTGGTTGCTGCACGCCCAAAGAGCCACGGAGCCCTGCAGCAGGTCATGGCTGGTGGGGTTGCGTGAGGAATGAAGTGCCGCAGTAGCGGGAAGGCAGACGGGGCCGCCTGGGGGTGGGGGGGACAATCACTACTGTTCACTCGGATTAAAAATAATAATGTTTAGGGCCTGCTTTGCTGCATGTGAGCAGCAGCATGAGGCCGCTGTCACATAGAGCAGAGCTGCAGGGAAAAAAACCCCATGAAGCCGCTCTTGTACCAAAACCAGACACACTAGAGTGGTTTTATGCTTGTTGAACACCAGTATCCTCTTGGGCAGCCCCGCACAGCGCTGTCCTGCCAGCCCTCGCGTTCCTAAGCTCTGATTTCAAGACAACAAAAATCTCCCCAAACCCTGCTGGGAGATTTTGCAGGCAGGCAAATCCAATCTGCCTTCCCAGGGAGTTTCAGCCTCTTGCCACCATGGCAGTCACTTGCAAAAAAACTCTTTGGGTTTTTCCCGCATTTCCTCATTGTTTGGTGCGCTTGACGCTTCAAATTTGGTCTGAGCAACTGAAGATGTTCTGAGGTTGTTCACGGGGGTGAGCCTTGAACTGGGTATTGAGCGTAGCGTAGTAAGAAGAAAATAACCTGTAGTATCCAAACGGAGCATCTCCTGTTTCATTAGCGTTGAATATCTAACATTACCTGCAAAAATCCACCATTTCTCGTTGACGTAATGACGTAAATCCTGACTAGACCTTCCCCTACCTGCAGGTATTTGAAAGGTCAGTCCTACACGTAAAATAAATCACTGTACTAAGAACATACATGTAGCCGGAGCAGGAGAAAAAAACTGTTTCTTGTTGCTTAGCCAGTGTAACTTTTAAACATTTATAACTCGTTATAAAACCTGTTATTACCCAAGAACTGCCCTTCTGCCTCGGGGGGAATTCTAACAAGCTAACGGCAGGTGACGTGATGCTGGAGCTGAAGTTAACAACCCACAAAGTTCTGCAGAAGCCCTGCAAGATGCTCGTATTGCGTGGGCTGATGGTTTACTGATTTGTGGGTGGTTTATTGTGCTCCGGCACCATGGTCGGGGCTTCAGCCGGCTTAAGAGGTGCTCAGCTTCAGGTCCTTCAGCTCCCGGAGCAGCAGGACGCTGCTCTCCACCTCCGCTGGCTTCGCAGCCGGCAGGTTTGGCACTTCGGAGGTGCTGATGTAAAACAAGAGTTCAAAAATTGGCCACATGATGGCACCAGAAAAGCAAAGCAAAGTGTTCCGGGGCCAGAACAGAGGAGAGGCTGCAGCACCTCACCACAGCGTGTGCGAGTGGTGATCGAGTGATGATGGAGAGCGTGGCAGCTCTTCAGAGCGCTCATCACCTGGCCCTAACGGTTGTATCTCATCACCGCGTGGTGTGTGCTGGCCCAGCCCTTCCCGCGCCGCCTCGCTGTACTTCAGTGTTCTCTGTGCGGAATGTCTCGGTACTGCCGAAGCCTGTAGCCCGCCGAGATGCGGCGTTTCTGGCAGCGCGGCACCTGACCCTTGTTTTCTCCCCGCAGAGGATAAGCACGGCGAGCGGCGACGGCCGGCATTACTGCTACCCGCACTTCACCTGCGCCGTGGACACGGAGAACATCCGCCGGGTGTTCAACGACTGCCGGGACATCATCCAGCGGATGCACCTCCGCCAGTACGAACTCTTGTGAGGGGGCTCACCCTGGAACCTGTGGTTTTAAAGTCTTTGCTCCTTACTCTTTCTCTTGATGCTACCCCACACAGGGTGGAGGAATACGCGATAGAAATGTCTCTTCACTTTGTTTACTTTAATTATTTAACCTTAAAGCTGATTCGAAGCGAGTTTGGGTTGGTTTTCCTTCATGCTTTTTGGGACTGTTTTTGTGCTTTATTTTGACATGCCACTTCTTCGTCATTCCACTAAGCCCCTCGGCTACCTCCGTCCCCCTAGGTCGTGTTTTTTTTCGACTGAACGTGACCTGCTCCGTTTTTTCCAGCGGGTGAGCGTCGGTTCAAACTGGTATGTCAGCTGGATGACACTAAAGTCACGCCCGTCCCTCTGTGTGGGTTTCCTTTTTACCATGACATCGAAGAGTACTTGATGGGTGAAAAAGAAAGATTAATGCACTTTGTATCAGGTTATTAAATACTGTTGAGGAAGTAGACACACAATGTAGCAGCACCACAATATTTATTACTCTGTCACAGTTTTTAGCATTTCTGAGTTGCAGGTCAACTGACACGGTGACCTCCTCTTTTAAGCCGTTCCCGGCGCAGGAAGTAGAGTAGAGAACGAGAGGAACAGTGAAGACAAAGCAATTTTTCTGGGGTTCTGGAGCTCGGCCTCTCTGCGCACCTCAGGCGTTTGAATTACAGCTACTTTTCAGCCTGGTTGAAAAATTGACCACCCTCACTTTGGTTGTTCGTGCTGTCCACAAATGATCCTTTTCGTTCAGATCATTCCTGGACAACGCTCCTCTCCCTATATATATTTTTTTGTTTTACTGCTGGTTTATTATATTGTACAGACTGTAAAATGTAATATTATTTTGTACAACTTTATTGAAGAAAAATACTTGTAGAAGATCTTTGTGCCTTGATTATGGCTGTACCTGTAAAATGAGCTAAGATGTAAGTATGTTTTTGATTGCGCTGTACAGCTTGATGTCAACCTTACCTGCAGCAGTGACTGGAGGTAAGAACTTTATCTGTAGAGTTTAGGGGTTTTTTTTCTGGTTTATATAAAAATGCTCTTTAGTATAAAAATTATAAATTATGCAAATTAACCACTTACCTTTCCAAGTGAGGTATTCCAGTCACCGGCTGTTGCAGCGAACATGCCTTTCTCCGCGGAAGTCTCAGCTTTAAAACATTGGGATCCATTCGAGCGTCCAAACCGCAACCTGGCGTTGTTCTTCGGGAACCAAGGATTGGGGTTCTTTTAGTTTCCTTTCTACTTAGAAAAACATGTTCGGTAATTCTTCGGTCATTCATAGAACTTCACAATTGCACAGACCGATTGTGAATGTGTAAAGCACCATTATCTAGAGCTCTTCGATCTTTGTACCAACAGCGGCTTTTCGTTGTGCAAGTAAATAGCGAGAAAGAAGAAAAAGAAAAAAAAAAAAAGGGGTATAACCC
>NW_010413331.1:12484-18740 GCF_000710305.1 Buceros rhinoceros silvestris | reverse complement strand
ATAAACCCTCGTGTCTGGCCTCAGAGAATTACAAGATGACATTTTTATTTCTCTTTTAATAAAGAGACACATTAGAAAATGGTTTTATTTTAAATATTGTAGAATCAAAACGTGTGAATATTTCTCAGACTTGAATAATTTATGCAAATGACATTCTCGAAACAAGTCGTGGTACAGTGCGGTATCTAACAAGCAAGAATTGCTGTAGCAATAAGGCATGTCCTTTTTAGTAACTCTAACACCGCTTTATCTTTTATACCTAGGTGTTCTCTGTCTGTGACTATTACCCTTTTCCTGTGTCCAAGGTAACCTGTACAGATGTCTGAAATTACAGTTGCAATAACAGAAACCTAGAGCAGCGTTAGACTACGTTACTGCAGAGAGCGGTCTGCCACGCTGGGACCACCCCCCACGTCACTTATTCAGGCAGAGGTTAAAAGCCAGCACGGCCCCCACGCTGCCACCGCCATCAGCCGCTTTGATGAACCTCTGGCTCTAGGCACCGTCATTCGTTAGTTATAAACCCCCGCCAGTCATCCTGGTAAATTCGGGCTCCAGACGACTTGAGAACTCGTTCCTAGTTGAGGAGGAACAGCCCCGGTTTAGGTGCTGTAACACGACTGTTTCCTCTGCCCAGAAAGGTGTCCATGGTGACGGCCCCATGCTCCGGTTAGTCTCAGAGTGCCCGCCAGGGAAAGGCTAGGGGGACTAAGCTAGTAAC
Organism: Buceros rhinoceros silvestris; assembly: GCF_000710305.1. NCBI lineage: Eukaryota > Metazoa > Chordata > Aves > Bucerotiformes > Bucerotidae > Buceros > Buceros rhinoceros. The sequence goes on along the minus strand of NW_010413331.1, from coordinate 18,019 downwards.
AAATGAAATTCCCCATCACAAAGACTCTCTGGTTCCCACGACACAGCGAATAACAGAAGACAGACTTTGCTGTCAAACCACCCCCAGCCCAGGAGCTCAGGTCAGGGCTCCGGCCTCCACGGGACAGCTGGTCCTGGTGTGGCACAGTCCCTCTGGTTTTTCTGGGGCAGGTGGGGACAAGCAGTAGCTTTGTCACTACGCCGCACATGAAGCCACCCTGCTCAGCTGTAACCTCCTCGGCGCTGCCATCCAGGCGGGGTGGCCCTGGGGCCCAGCTCCATGGTGCGGCCAGCAGCATCCACCTCCCCACGGAGGAGCTGCTGCAGTTCAGAACGGGACTCAACAGTGAGCGCAGAGAACCTGGGGGCCCCGCAGGACCCCAAATAACGCGCATCCCACCCGTGTGTCCACAGAGCGAGGGCCAAGGCACAGGATAATGTTACTGCAGCTGTATCTGACCTTCCTTCCTGCAGCAGATCAGCAGCCAGGGGCCCCGCACTGCCCCTCTTCTTTTTCCGCTCACCATGGCACATCTCTACAGAAACAGCAGCTGCAGGTGGCGCCCTGATGGGGTTTTTTAAGCCGGTTTCGAGGGTGTATCAGCAAACTGGATCCACAAGCTTCTTCCCCTTGTTCTCTGGTAGACGATAACTGCAAAGTGTAGTCAGCCGACAGCGTGTCAGGAACTGGAAGATTTGTGTCCCAAACACAGCCCCGTACACACGACACCCTGAACAGGTTACAGAAAGCCGCTGCTCTCTGTGCTGATCGAGTTTCTGCCTGACCCTAGCACAGAGAATCAGGACATGAGAAGGGCCACGCAGCAATAACAGCGAGAGGCGTTTCCAGTTTGCAGGACCCAGCCTCCGGGGTGAAGCACTAGTGCAGGTCAGCGAGGAGGCTGCAGGATTTACACCATGTACAGTTACACTTTTAATACACATATTTGATACAAAAATTCTAGCAGGAAAAGGACTCCTTTGATTGTAGAATACAGTATTTTTGTACAGCATGAACCGTTCCTTCCGGTTAGTGATTTATCCTGTCGTAGTCGTATCGGCTGTATAGGACTCGTGTGGTGTGTGTAAACGCGACCTGCCGTCAGACTCGCAACCCAATGAGGTCGTTTGCTGGCATGAATATAGTCTGATGTGCGACTGTTCTCAGCTTCGGTATTGCAGTGACTGAATGCAGATGTCTGGCTCTTCATGCTGCTTTATGCTTACTGATTAAACGCTGAGCAAAATAAAACGGTGGAGTGAGAAGCTGAAAATGAGCTAGTAGCAGGATTCCCAGCAGAGCGCCCGCTGCCCAGTACAGAGCAAAGACTCTGCTCTCATACGGAAGGAAGCATTTCTGGAGGGAGAAGTCGGTCGGTGTTATGCTGCCCTGGAAAAGAAATGAAGGCTGTCACTGGGCTCTTACAGTGGCTCCCGAGTTGGGAGTAAACCAGTCGGAGCTCTGTGCTGGGTGGCGAGGGTTGGGGCCAGTTTCCCAGTACCAGTGCCTTCCCCAGGGGCTGAAGAGCCCCTGCCTCGCGCTGCCGGGCACTCGCTGGAACAGTCCCAGGCCAGCACTAGCCCAGAGGAGAGTCCGCACAGCCTAGTGAGTCCCTCTGGGCCATCGACGCCTACAGTCCCGCTAGCGCAGAGGAGAGCTGGGCTCCTCGGCCTGACCTTAGCTGCTGTCAGTCCACCGCCAGAGGCCTTCCCAGGCTAAAGCCAGGTTTAGCAAGTGTGCCCCTCCTCCCACCCAGGACCTGCTGCAAAAAACACGTTGGCTAATCCAGATTATGAATGTGAACGTCAACAAAGAACTTCACGGGGGTTTTGGCATGACTTTGCAGTTCCAATTAAAGTTTGCAGTGGCCGAGTTAAAACACGAGTGGAGACGATGCCCCTTTAACGAGCCAACCTCATTTTGCAGTGAGGATGCGCAGGCTGGCGTGAGCAGAGAGCGCGTGTAGTTTGCAGGCAGCTGCTCTCAGGAATATGGAATGAACAGCAAGAAATACTAACAGTTGTGTAGAATGAATTTAAAAGCTTGGGGATGCCTAAACTCAACAGCAGTAAAAAACCACAGGAAAGATTCCCCCGCCCCCCAGGTCACAGACTGCTCTGTAAACTGGTGGCAGGTTTCGCTTCTTACTCCACGTTTCTAGGAGTTCCGTTTTCTTTCTGAACTGGGGAACTAATCAATTTACCTCTGAGGATGTTACTGAGCACTGGAACTGCCTGCGAGAGCGTAGCCAACGCGCTGCACAAAACGTGGACTGGAAGCGGAGGCAGACGATTGGCCTGTGACAGGTTTTCACCGTGTGACGCGGGTCACGCACACGCCTGAAAACCACCATGCGAAGGAGCCTGAGGTGGACACGGTTTTGCTTTCAGAGCTGGTGAATCGGCCGTGCCCAGCGGGTCTGTCTGCTGGTCAGTGCACAATACTGATGGTTTCTACAAGTCGATAGTTTACAGCGCACCCTCTCTGTAGGGAGACGTTCAACGCTTGTGCCCAGGCACCCGTCAGCTCCTCGCAGCGTTGCTCTGTACCACAGGAGGTGTGGCTCCGCAGCTGTCCTCACAGCGGGTGCGGTGTTCTGCCTGGGTCGGGTGGGCCGGCAATTCCTTTTGGTTTCTTTTGTTTTCACAGGCAGAATCAGTTTTAAAACAGAGCTGACTCCCTGTTGATTTATTTATGAACGTTATCTGACAAAAATAAAAAAGTGGAAACTTACCATGACGAAACTAGGGTTGTTTCTGTTCCTCCAGCTGAAGGAGGGGACGCTGATCTCTGGGATCTTCCCCGCGTGCAGCACCTCGCAAGCGCTGTGCGTGTGTCCGCTGAGAACCAAACGGGGGCGAAACCACCACATCAGCTAGAACACAGAATGGCCAAGTGCAAAAAATGAGACATAATTAAAAAGAAATCGAGCTTAAAACTGTGTTCTTCTGACAGAAGGGAATTAGGCCAGTTCTGATGCTCTGACAAAGTTCTGTGGAAACTGCTGTTCTCCAGTCAGCCGCCTGTCGATACGGTAATGTTAATCCTTCCCATCCGGCCTGCCCCCCACTGCTGGCCTTTGGGGGTGTTTTGGCCATACAGGTGACGGGGGCGGCCAGTAAAGCGAGGCCGTTTTCTTGTCTAAGGGACAACCTGGTCTGGAACAAAGACAGTTTTGCGGAAGGAAACAGATACTGACCGTTAAATTCTTAGGGAATACTTTACATTTTTCTTGTAATTCCCAGTTCAGCAAAAGCGGCGCTTTCAGGGTGTCAGGAAATAGCGGCTTTTGTTCACTTTAGTCAACAGTCTGCACTGGACAGAGGGAACAAAATGCTAAACCAGAGGTAACAGCACTGCAGCAGACTGAAGAGCGCCGGCACTTGGGGCCTGGGCCTGGGCAACCCGGCAAAATGGAGACCACGGTCACAACGATCCTCAGGGGAGCAGCTCTGCCGAGGCCTCTCCAGGGCCTCACTAAAGCAGGAGCTGCTGGGCTCTGTTTCTCAGTTTTTACTCTATATTCTCTCTCTCTCTCCACGTGTGTTCCCCTCTCACCCACCCACCGATACCCAAGTTCCCGATAAATCAAACCTTTTGCGATGCCTCTCGAGACAGTACATCGTACTTCTCTTTGAACAGGGTGTTCTTCTCCTCTGGAGGAGCAGTATCTTCCCCGCTGCATTTGGCGTCGCTTTTCCGATAGAGAGGGTAATGCTGAGAGAAATGCAGAGCAGGGATGCGTGGTTAACAGCCTGGCCTTTCTGGAATGGTAAGAAATCCCCCAAAACACGTCACCGCCTCTCACACACCTGCAGGAGGATGGGCGCTGACGCGGGGAGCTTTTCCACATCGCCGCATCTCTTGCTGGAATGACCGGGTGGCTGTGAATAAAATCAGTCAATCCACACGTATGGGCTTCACCTACGTGCACCACCGGAGCGGGGAGGAGAGAAACAGCATCTTGGGTTTGGGGGGGGTTATGATTTGTTGTTTTGTGAAAAGCAGCATCAGCTCAGAGCACAGTGCTTAACACTGTCTGCCGGGAGAGCTTCAAGAGCCGCTGCCGTGGATGGAGGAGACGCTGCGGTTCCCCTTCCTGAGTCTGCTATAAATACGTGGCGGAATGCAGACAGCAAAGGCAGAATCTCGCTGCACAGAGAAGGCAGAAGAGATTGGGGGCAGCCCAAGAGACACGCCAGTTCGCCTGGCAATTCTTCCACTGGTTTCCTGCCTGCCCGCCAGCCCAGCCAGCCCTGCTGCCCCGTGTGTGTCCAGCCGGCCTCTGAAACGGAGAGGAATGACATACAAGAAGCAGTTGGATTTGATGAAAAACACTCCAATTAAAACATTTCCAGGTTATCAAGACAGGACTCCAGTAGAGTCAGAGACTGAAACAGGTGAGCTCAAAGGGTACCAACCAGAACAATATCCATAAGCGTAACTGCAGGGATTATGGTGTGCCTCCAGGCAGAGGGAGGGTTTATTCCCTGAACAGAGGCCATGCCCCCGTTTGTTGACGGGGCAGTTAACACCATTAACACACAGCCACACCAGTAATAAATAGTCCAGTAAAAGCAATGAGAGGCCAGTGAGGAGGAGAGGGATTTGCTAAGTCACAGTATGAATCAGGAGCAGAGGTTTTTCAGAGCCTTAGTTCTATCCCGACTGTTGCTGCAGCATCGGTTCTCCCCCTGCAGCAGCCGAGCTGCTCCCTCAGACCTTTCACACGCTCGTACCTGCTGGGAGCAGTTCAGCCTGTGAGACAGCGCCACGAGCTTCGCCTCCGCGGCACGGCAGACGGCACAGCCATCGCCCTCCATGGCCACGCTGTTCACCAGGACGAAGCTGCAGAACACCGGGGAGCGGGCAGAGAGAGGGGGATAAGCGCCACTCTGTTGTGTTTCCAGCCATGGGTCATTACCAGCTGCAAGGAGGTCAGAGCCAACCGCAGAATTCGACTCTGACTGCCCAGTACTTTTCCATTTATGAGGAATTTGTTACAAGTTTCCTAGCTCAGCTTCCACCCCACATGAAACTACAGGCTTGTACGAAGTGGTTTGTGTTTAACGTAGACACGAAGTAAAACAAAACAAAAGGCTCGAAGTTAATCATTCCAATACTATTTCATTAGAAATTCCACTTCCACTTTCCGTAGCTCTGGTCTGCCAGCTCAGAAATCACTACTCCTCACAGTGAAAAATAAATGAGATGTGCTCACTTTGTTCCTTTTCGAGTTATCAGCTTTCCTGAAGTGAAGTTGAAGATCTTTTCAAACCGATTCACTTTGTAGGTGGTCATCCTGTGTGACAGCAAAAATACAGCCGAGGTGAGGCATCGGCACTGTAAACCGTGGAATGGTTCAGGTGGGAAGGGACCTTCAGAGCTCCCCCAGTCCAAGCCCCTGCAGGGAGCAGGGACATCTGCCCCCAGAGCAGGGGGCTCAGAGCCCCAAGGGCCAACCTGACCTGCCATGGGGCCAGCCATGGGGCTGCTCCCACCTCTCGGGGCAGCCTGCGCCAGGCTCTGCCACCC
>NW_010413331.1:9123-12352 GCF_000710305.1 Buceros rhinoceros silvestris | reverse complement strand
TGCCTCGCCCCACAGCCCCTGCGGAACAGCCCCTCCCCAGCTCTCGCACAGCCCCTTGCAGCACTGACAGGCTGCACTCAGGTCTCCCCGCAGCCTCCTCTGCTGCAGGCTGAACCCCCCCAGCTCTCTGCCCTCTCCTCCCAGCAGAGGGTTCCACCTTGGATCATGTTTGTGACCCTAAATCATTGGTGACAGTTGCTTTACAGACCATTCGTGCAGCTCCCTGCTCCATCACCTAGATCACATCCCAGGGATGCTCTGCCACCCACCACATCTCCGTCCCAGTCCCACCAGTGTAAGCACAGCCACCCTGCACAAGTACAGCAGAGCGAGGGCGCTTACACCCCCCTGCGCTGCGACAGCAGGAAAGGGAGCGCGTTCAGACTAAACTCTTCTCAGACAAGGAGGCCCAACGCAACCAAAAGCAGCTTCAAGGCTTCTCTGCCAGTGCAGAAAGACCAGAACAACTTCACATGTGCACAGAGAAGTGTAAAAGCAGCTGAAACCTCTTCTAGAATTTATTCCTGGGGTGCACTGCGCACACACAGACACCTTTTCAGGTCTTGCTCCAAATTGCAATCCCTTCTCTCTTGGTTATGATCAAAAACTTTCCGTGTAACCTCGCGGGAGTCTCCCCGTCGCAGTACAGGTCTCTGCACACACACTGACACCACCTTCTCAGCGCCTGTGCGCTCCTTCCACTGACCAGACTTACTCGTAGTGAAATCCGATGTCGTGATTCCCAACGAGAACCACCAGCTCAGTAGACACTGGGTGTGAGAACATTTTCCGAAATCTCCTGACATCATCTGCCCACGCCTGCATGGAGAAAAAGGAAGTTGTTAATGCTGGGCACAGTATCAAAGGGGACCACCAGTATCACACTGGGTTTGCGTAGCAAGGTTTTGGTAGAGGGGGGCTACAGGGGTGGCTTCTGTGAGAAGCTGCTAGAATCTTCCCCCGTGTCCCATAGAGCCAGTGCCAGCCTGTTCCAAGACGGACCCGCTGCTGGCCAAGGCCAAGCCCATCAGTGACAGCAGTAGCGCCTCTGGGAGAGCTAGTTAAAAAGAGGGGGAAAAAAGACAGCAACAACAGCCAGGAGAGAGGAGTGAGACTATGTGACAGCAGCAACTCTGCAGACTCTGGGGCCAGTGAAGAAGAAGGGGAAGGAGCAGAGATTCCCCTGCAGCCTGTGGTGAACACCATGGTGAGGCAGCCTGGGCCCCTGCAGCCCACGGAGGACCACAGGGGAGCAGATCCACCTGCAGCCCACGGAGGACCGCAGGTGAGCAGATCCACCTGCAGCCCACGGAGATCCACAGGGGAGCAGATCCACCTGCAGCCCACGGAGGTCCACAGGGGAGCAGATCCACCTGCAGCCCACGGAGGTCCACAGGGGAGCAGATCCACCTGCAGCCCACGGAGGTCCACAGGGGAGCAGATCCACCTGCAGCCCACGGAGGTCCACAGGGGAGCAGATCCACCTGCAGCCCACGGAGGTCCACAGGGGAGCAGATCCACCTGCAGCCCACGGAGGTCCACAGGGGAGCAGATCCACCTGCAGCCCACGGAGGTCCACAGGGGAGCAGATCCACCTGCAGCCCACGGAGGTCCACAGGGGAGCAGATCCACCTGCAGCCCACGGAGGACCCCACGCTGGAGCATGTGGATGCCCAAAGGAGGCTGTGACCTCATGGAGAGCCTGCGCTGGAGACAGGTCCCGGAAGAAATTTTTTTTGCAGAGACAACGTGTGCTGAACTGCTGCACCCTCCACTCCCCTTCTCCCTGGTGGTGGTGGTGATGGGGGGAGGAGGTGGAGAAAGCAGAAGTGAGGTTGAGCTTGGGAAGAAGGGCGGGTGGGGGGAAAGTGTTTTGGTGTTATTTCTCATTATCCTACTCTGATTTGATTGGCAGTAAATTAAACTGATTTCCCCAAGTTGAGTCTGCTTTGCCCGTTGTTGAGTGATCTCCCTGTCCTCATCTCGACCGTGAGACTTGTTATAATTTTCTCCCCCTGTCCAGCTCAGGAGGGGAGTGACAGAGCGGCTTTGCTGGGCACCTGCCGTCCAGCCAGGGACACCCACCACAAGTGTGTAATAGAGAAGCACAGACTGAGCTAATTAGATTTTGTAAGTATTACACGAGGGGCAAAAGCATTGAGATAATACCAAAAAAGGAAGGAGAATCACAACATTTCAAGTCATATCTAAAACACTAGAAGCTTCTACCAGCCAGACAAGCACAGTAATGCTAAGCGAAGCCTTGCGTACCTACTCAGCTTTCTTCTGCCATCCATTCCCCTCAAGAAATCCTCACTTTTTGAGCTAAGAGAGCCGCCGATGCCATACCTGAGGTGAGCTCCATTTTCCTTCATCAAAGACATCTCCCAGTACAAACACGATGTCTGGCTGCAGGAACCACAGGGCTGTTTGGAAAGATCTCTCCATTTGCCATTCCCTGCAAGGAAAGCACAGACGCAGCCATCGCGGCCTGACTCCTGGAGCCGCAGCTCCGAGCACGCGGACACGGCTGCCCGGGAGTGGGAAGACGGCTCCTACTCCCTCGAAGAGCTAACAGGAAATTCTGCCCTTTCTTCTTCTGGCCTAACAGAAATGTGGTTTTGTAGGTGTACGATTGGATCGTCTTTGCTTTTAAATGTGATTTTGCCTCTGATTCTCCCACTACAGAGACAAACTCCTTCCAGCTTCCTTATCTCTGCAGTTAAGAGGTATTAACTATTGGGATGTCCGAGTTATCTGGCTCATTTTTAAGGCATTCTATCAAATAAGTTACATACTGGCAAAGACTCTCTGACCCACCAAAAATGCTCAGGCACCTACACCCACGTACTACCTGACCATTCAGCAGTGCACTGCCGCAGAGAGGCCCACTCATTAACCTTCCAACACCCATTTATTATCCAGCACGGATCCAGGCAGGCAAGTCAGAGGCTTCTCACAAGTACCGCACGCTGGTTTTAAACATCTGTCCCATGAGCTACTACTAAAAACTCTCAATCCAGGATAGAGATTATTCACAAAAATTAATTATTACCTTCTTAGCTTATCCAGCCAGTGTCCTTTGATTTCACCAAGGAGGTGAGTATCGGCTAAAATCATGGCCTTTAGGACTGAAGCTGAAGTCTCTTTTTCACCCATGTCAGCTCTGCCTTTCACTTCTGGCCACTGACATTGAAAAATGACCACATAATAAATTAAAAATTCACAA
>NW_010413331.1:5421-8861 GCF_000710305.1 Buceros rhinoceros silvestris | reverse complement strand
TCTTTCCCAATGGCTCAGGTCTGCTCTCAGGTGAAAACAGCAGGAGCAAGTCAAAGGATCACACTGGGCTTCGTATCAGTGCAAAACCTGTGGAGAAAACACAAAATAAAATAGTCCTTAAGCCCGCATTCCCTGTGGAAAGCCACCGTGTAAGGCAGCTACAGCGTCAGCTTCTCATCATCCCGAAAGACTGGGGAATATCCAACCAACCTAAAGCGCAAAGCTTCTGCCAGTAGCCACGTAACACGACTACACCAAGTCGATTCGCAACTACCACCCCGAATGCAGCTCGTTGTAATGATCTCCAAGAACCAAAAGCAGTTTACCGCCCCAGAAGGAGTTTACCGGAGCGTCCTGGGGACACAGGCACAGGCGGGTGACAACTAACGCTGCTTCATCCCTGACAGGGGGAGAACAAGAAACATCTAAGCCTTGGAAACAGAAACTGTGCTACAGCTGAAGAAACACAACTAACACCTAGTGGCATGTAATTCAGTTCTATCTGAGCTTCGTTTCGCGGGTGAAAGCGTCACAATTTCACAGTACAGTGCAACTGCACATTAATCACATAAAAACCAGCAAGATCTTGTTTGTGCATCTTGCCACCAGGCACGATTCAGGCAGAAATGTCTGTTCAGCTGACACAGCCACAGGGACAAACAACAGGTAAATTCTCATCTAACCACACCAAGTCGTATGGCCTTATCCTGCACCAACTGCACCTACCCCGGGATTCGGAAGCAGACTGCTAGTCTTATAGAGAGTCTCCTCCTCCACCGCCACATTACTGATTTGAACAGAAAATGCCAGAAAGTTGTTTGACTTGCATAAGGCATGTAAAGAAAAAATACTATGAACCCCAAAAGCCCTATGACTCCTGTTATTCTTATAAAACAAACAAATCATGTCATTTTGTTACCAATATCTACACATTCTCTAGAATTATATTAATTTTCACACATCAGATTTCTTCGGAAGCTGCCCAAACAGCTACAGAGCTGCAGCAAAAAAGCCAGCGTTACAGATCAGCGGAAAGAGAAAAGAAAAAGGAAAAAAAACCCCAAATCACAGAAAGTCAGTGATGCAGAATGAGCCGAGAGACAACTCCAACCCCAGGCAACTCCTGCTCAGCCCGGAGACCTGCATCCTCTCACACACAACAGCGGGATCAGGAGTGACGCCGCCAGGCTGCAACCCGCTGCAAGGTGGAGCTGCGGTGCAGCATGCCGCGGTGCAGCACGCCACGGTGCAGCACGCCGCTGCTGCTGCGCCTGGCACGGCTGCGCTGGAACCCGGATTCTTACCACAGCCTGAGCATGTCCCTCACGGGCAAAGACGAGATTTCTCTCTGATTCTTGTTCTAAACAGAGGGGAGTGGCCTGATGCAAAACTCATTTTAAAAGCTTGTCATAAAGGTGAGATTGATATTTTCACCATCAAAATAATTGTCAATAGTTTGGGCAGAGAACTTTATGGAGGAGAACTGACCTTCAGCAGCTGGCAAACAGCAGAGTTCTGCCAGTCATGACCATTTTGTGCTCAGTCAATGTATACATCTTTTAGGCAGGGGAGAATAACGTTTCCTCATCTACATGTTTTAAGAACCATTCCGCACAACGATTAAAAATCAGCACGTGGATGAGGTTCAACGATGTCACCAAAGTTTAAACATGCTGGAAGCACAACTTCAGACCACAAAACTGTGGGCAAAAAAACCATCTAAGTGACTAGTGCTGGTGCTTTCCTTCTGTGTTCACGTTTGTCTTGCTTACTAACAAATATTATTTTTGCCCTTAAATTCTTCGATCATACACCCTACTCTTCCTACTCTTATCCGTGAAGTCTACTGGCAACACAGACTTGCATCACTCCTCTTTTCTTCGCCTTTTCCCTCTCTCTTCAGAGCATTCTCCAGCTTTAATTCACAAGTGAGCCAAGAAGGGAACGCTGACACAACACCTACAGCCAGACCAGGAGGCAGGTAGTTGTGGAGCTTGGGCACAGGGAGTTGTCATTCCTCTTTTAAGAAATCCCTTTGTAATCATTTAATGACAGAATTAGTTTCTGTCTGCATTTGCACGTCCCTAGGGCTGAAATTCATAAAGACTGACAAATCTGCGTGTGTACTTTGACTTCACATAGTTTACAGAAAAGGATATATAGGGAAATTCTTCAGAATGCAAAGATTTATCGTATTTCCATAAACTCCCACAGCCACTCCTGCAATGAATCTGTTCTACGAGCATGAAAGAGAGAAGTTTGGAAACTTGAAATTACACAGACTACAGTTTATTTAAAAACCAGATAAACAAAAAATGAAAGGCACAAAACACAAACATTTCAGAGCAGATTGTCCTACCGAGATCGTGTTATTGACTCCGTAATGTTATTAAAATGTGGTACTACATAAGCCGTGGGAGGCTGCAGCGTTGCAGTAAGTACGAAGAATACGTGGAAAATCTACTTGCCGTGGGATCAAGCCGGGTTAGGAATGGGCAGTAAAAGGGAGTCCGTACATTACACTTATTTGTTTCAAGCACTCTTCATACTGACTGTTCAGTTTCACAGATTCCTGCATAGCATGCTTTAGATCTTCTAGCTCTTCAAAAAAATCCTAGAAAAACCAAGAATATTCACCTTGAAGTTTCCTTCTAAGACAACAAGAGGCAGCCAGCACTCCAGTTGCTCCCAAGTTCAAAAACACCTTCTCTAATTCTGTTAATGTATGATTCGGTCATCAAACACAGCCATGGCAAGACACAGCCATCAACTTATAACCTTAGGGGATAATTTAAAACTTTGCCCTGAACACTCACGGAGAGATGAATTAAGAGAAAAAAGACGCTGATTTATCAGAAAGCTACAGAATGACAGTCCAGAATGACAACGGAATAATGTCAAACTCGTCTGTGCAAAACGTGCTGAGCTGGGCGGCCGCAGGTAACACACCATCCACCTCGAGGATCTGGAAGTTGCAAGATTACAAAAAACAGAGAAGGAGCAAGGAGAGAGATGAGGAGAGTAAACTAAGGGTGCTTGCAGTTGAAAAAGACAATCCTGAAGCGGTGAAGATGGAAAAATGGAAACCATAGTTAGACCTAAAAAGATCTAAAATATTTTTAGACCTTAACCGAGTTGTAAACTGCTGGGATTTGTTTAGAACCTTAAGTACAACCACATTTTGTTAATGAACGTCCCGGTGCAGAATAGGGTCTGATACTGATGGCTGCAATATGTTAAAAAGCTTGATTTTCACATTCCAAAGGACCAGGTTTAAGACGCATTGAACCTGACAGAGCCTGAACTGGGTAACGCTGTCCAGCAGGTTCAGCTGGCTCAGATAAAAACGGTTTACAACAAAGCGGGAAACGAGGAAGAGCAGGCTGTGAGGTAAGGCTGCACAGAACCCCAAGTCCTGCTGCACTTATATGGTGTCAGAC
>NW_010413331.1:0-5376 GCF_000710305.1 Buceros rhinoceros silvestris | reverse complement strand
TGCTGAACTTATCTGATGTCAGCCCAGGAGGTTTCACCTCCCAGGTCAATCTTTTCATCATCACCCTGTCCTAGATGGCATCGCTTCACCAGCGGTTCTAGCCACACCTAATTCAACTGGGAGATAAATTCAGCGTCACAGAAATAAACCTCATTTATTACACACATCAATGGCCCCCAGAACTACCAGATTTTCACACTGTTACTTTCTACACTTAGAATTTCAAAGCCCTCTCTAAGCTTCGAGTGGTGTCAGGGGCATAACCTGGGTATGTTTAAGCTCAGGATGAACAGCTTTCCTCTCGCTGACACCATGAAGCAGCAGACGTGATCGTTCGGAACAGAACTTGGATTATCTATCTCTGCAAATGGCTGTTGGAAGGAATTGAGGCTGCTGCCAGCAGTTACAATTTTAACACCACAACAACCATAATAATCTCTCATGAAGGAAACCAAACATTAAAAAAAAAATCCACTAGTAAATCCATGGGTGTTTAAAGCCAAAGATAAAAATAAAGAGTTTTAAACTGCATTAATCCTCTTCCTTACCCAAGCAGTACTGGAGGACACCGATGGTTCAAGGAATCATTCGTCTCCGTTTCTTCCTCAGAATGCTATAAATTGATTTTTTTTTAATGTATTTTGCTTAATAACATTAAGTTGAGCCTAAAGATAGGTTTAGTTCAGGCAGAAAAGCAGTTTTTCAGAAATCACCTCTTCTTAAACTCATCCTAAAATAAATTACCTTGTCTAATCCGGCTAATTCATTTTTTAGCGCTCTCCTTTCTGTAGACAACTTTGCATTTTCTTTCTTCAGCTTTTTAATCTCCTTCAACAACAGCTCTACAGTCAAATAAAAAATACAGACTTCAACCATTACAGTCAACCTCCCTCCCCCTCACATGAATCACATCACAGCTCAAGAGCTGCCTACGAGTTGTGGCCCTAGAAAATGATGGTTTGGCTTTCCAGAGGACTTTTTTCATCAGGTGATTTATTCTCAGGAATCGGCCCAGCACACTCTCTGCTGGGCACGCTGGAAGGAACATCAGCAGAATTAACTGTACCGTTACCTAGATATTTATTGCAACAGGATTCCTTCTTGTCGGAAACGTCCCTGCGAGATGTTGCTTCTCCCTCTGGGGTTCGATTTCCTTTTCCAGAAACAGCACTAGTTTTCCAAGAGACTTTTTTACGTTCCAGCTGATCAATTCTCTGCCTCTGCTCCTGAAGACTATGCTCTAGCTCAGTCATTTTCATCTGTCGAGAAACTTGATTTTTCTAAAATGCACAGAACACACACAGTCCAACCCAACACACCTGCAAACACATCCTGAACACAAACCCAAAGTGTTCAATCGACGACTTAAAGCCACATTGATCCAAAGGGTCTGAAAGGAGGAAAAACACAGCAAGCCAAGTTCTGCATATGTCAAAAGTGTTTTTAAAAAATCCTGTTCCTGAGCACGTGCTCGGTGTAAAGGCACACGCACGGAGATACTGAATCTTTCCACACAACAGCGTACTTTTACGGCAGCAATTGCCAGCTTCTAAGAGAAAGCGGATACAACCCAAATCATAATGAATACTCATTTGCAAACACACACGGCACACGTTGCAGACTCCCAGGAGGAAATTCACTGGACTGGGTCAGCTGTGATGCTGGATCAGTGCCAACAATACTATCCACTGGAAGCTTCTGGAAGCAGCCCTGGCCACGCAGCCCCGGATCTGCTCCAGCTCTGGTGTCCGTCTCTTTCCACACCAGCCCCTGGATCTTGCTGCCTGGCAGCAGACCGTTGCCTTTGTTCGTTAGCTTACTGCTGGGCTGCTGAAACCAATCAATCAGCCCACGACACAGACAGACAAATACCGGGGCTGGTGCAAGAGAGGTCAGAAGGTGCGTGTACAGGTGGAGGGAGGGGAAGGTAAGTAAGAAAAACAGCAAGGGAAGGGGAGACAGCTTTCAGTTACAGAGTTCACTTTCAAAGCGAACTACAGACACGCCCCACAAGAAACAAAGCAAGGACAGAAATATAAACATGGTCTCGTTTTACAGATGTAAGAATTTACTTTTCGGTCTCCCTCAAAGGTTATGTTTGGCTATTTGGTACCATCTCCTCCAGATTCTACTTACAGTGAGATTTTTAATTGCTTCACTTTGCTCCTGGTTTGCTTTGATTTCTTTAATGTAACGTTTCTGTAGCTCATTGTACATCTGGAGCAGTCTAGAACAGAAGAAGCGCGTTCATCACAACAAAACACGACAGCCAGCAGAACATGTGTCCTTTACGATAAAACACTACAGGTGCCCCACAGAGACTGCCCGGGCTGTAGCTGAGCTGTAGACACTTGTAACAGAAGTATTTCAGGTGGGTGTGAGTGAAGTGCAACCGGAAGCACAGAGGGCACAAGAAAAAAGAGCAAAGCGAGGGTTAAAAGCAAGGTCTGCATCGATGGCAAAGAATCTCCTTCACTCAGCCAGAGCCTGATGGTTTTGTCCGCCCACATGGCCTCTGATTAAACCTCAGCATAAAGAACTCGTTGATGAAAAGCCCCTGCACTAGCCACAGGAGGGGCAGTGACTTTGCAGCATGTCACATGCCGCTCCTCTCCCGGTTTCCCCAACAGGAACAGCAAGAGACCATTCCTAAAGAGTATAAAAAAGGTTGTTCAGAAACTAGTTCCTTGCTGCCAATTAAGAACCCCCCAAGAGGACTCATGAGGCAGCATCCCCAGCTCTCTGTGTTGCACGAAACATCTCACTGCTTCTGAGCATGTGGGTGGGAGTGAATGAAATCTAGGAGAAAATGTGCGTGAGCGGGTAAAATTGATGTAAAATAAACAGGTATTATCTTTCCCTCAGACACTCTATTGCATTAAGTTCTGCTACGCTCATTTCCGCCCATTTTTCACAGCATTCAGTTTACACACATCAGGCCCTAACGCACCGGATGAACACAGCCGCTGTTCCTGGTTTATCAGGAATCCACACTAAGGCATGACAGCACGCCACGAGCAGGATGAGCAATACTACAGTACAGAGCAGCTTCTAAAACAACATACAAATCGATGCTGGGAAAAAACTACCTCAGGATATCTACATGCAACCTGACGCAAAGCAGGTCCAGCACCAGGTTCAGAGAGTAACTCGCATTTCTTCCACATCAGCAGCTCATCGGGTACCAATTCAGGCCCAGAGCTGGACACCCGGCCTTCCTGTGTGGTTTGCAGCATCTGGTACACGGTACAGGTATTTTTTAAACAAAAAAAGGGAAAAAAAGGAAGAAAAAGGAAAAGCATGCCTTCCACAGCCACCCACAGGGAACGCTAAAACCAGGGTGCTTGAGTCAAAAGCAGCAGGGACCGCCTCAGCCTTCACAAGACCCACAGCCCATTTCTGCAGCTGGACAAAACGCAGCCTCTGACCAAACGGAGCAGCTGTTTAGTTTAAAGCTGGGTCATAGCGGGATGGACCAGCATTTCATGTAGCATGGACAGTTGTTCAAATGCGTCAGTGTACATTTTCTTTAAGCAAAAAGATATCTTTTGCATCAAAAAAGCAGTTACAAGAGTTTGTTTTTAGCATTAACAGGCAAACTACAGTAAGCAGTGGCCCACTTCTAAAAATCAATTGGCCTGAAAGTCAAATCACTTGTCTGGAGTGTTTTGAGAACATAAATATAAATATATACACATAAACTGAGCTATAAAATGTGAGCTAAGAAAGCTCTCACAAGATAAAAAATGAAATTACGTTACTCTAGGTCACGAATCTACGAAGAGGATGGCGTGTGTGCCCACACGTGAAGGAGCCTCCCTGGCTCCTTCGGCTTTTCTCAAGGACTCGAGAAAACAATCCATTTTGTCCTTCGTTTAGTGCTGTTTGCGAGTTTAAGCTAAGATCCTATTTTTCCTTTTAAAATACAAATTTCCTTTTAAAATGCGAAATGATTTTCCAATGTTTCCAAAGCTGAGAGCTGCCACCTCAACAGTCAACAAAGCCCAGCGGACTCCACCACGACCAACATATTCTACCCTGCAGAGGAGTGTTTAATTCTGTGAAGAACCGACTTCCAGGAACTCACCTGACACTGTCACCCTCCAGAGTGAGATCCTGGCTGTGTCCACCCCGATCCAGCAAGCGGGTTTCTGTCTGAACTTGAACGCTTAACGGAAACAAACAGCACGGCTGAATGAAATCAGACTTTACACCTTTAACTGGATCAAACAAAGCCGCTGAGAAAGGTCAGGTTACTCTTCAGTTTGGTTGTCCAGTGAACGTTTCCCTCCAGCGCTCCCTTACACGCCCCCAGCGTCCTCCGCCCCCACCCCTGTGCTCGCAGACGCCCCCCACAACACGCACAGATAAGGCCTAGCTCAGCTGAAGGACATTGAGGTACAAGTCCTTAAATGTTGCACTTCTCTGGACACACAGAGAAACGTTAGACAATTCTTACTCTCTGCTGGTGACACAGTCACGCAGGAACTGCTGCAGATGCGCTTCTCCTTGGACCTGACCCAGATTCTCCTCTAGCTCCTTATTTCTTATCTGTAGTTTTTTCAACTTCTTGACTAACTGTTCGTTTTCATCACTGAGCTACAAAGGAAGAGAATTGAACAAGAAAAACCAAGCAACGTGATCAAGCAACAAGATCAAGGATTGATTAAGCTGCTAAGATTTCAGACTGAAATTCTTTTCCACATGTTCTACTGTTTATCTCAAATGATACAAAGGAAAATGGCAGAAAAAATACTGGACTCCAAACGTTATGAAGAATTCACTACGACAGAGCTTCTTTAACATATCGATTAAAGGCTTCTGATGTAACCTCGTAACTCATTACCGAGTGATACGGCAAAGTGGGTTTGCATTAAAAAAACAAATCACAAAGGGTGAAAACATGAGCTTTCAGCTACACTTCTGAACTCGAAACATCAGCTCTGCAGCTGAGCTTGTGTTTATTATTGCTTTAACCTCACCCAAGCTGAGAGACTAAATTACAGCCCCATTAGCAAACTTCTTGCACGTTTATTAGCAATTTCTTGCTGAACGCAGAATGTAATCACGACTGTGAACCGAAATGCAGCTCACGATCATGCCCTACGCTACAGAGAGTGAGTTAAACTGCTGCTACGGAAGGATTCTCAGTCAAGAGATGGAAGATTAAGCTGCTGCCAGCGTGAGCTCTGCCCCTGAAGGCAAAGGCGAACCCGGCCCGGAACTCCCCCCAGGCCGGGCCGGGGCTGACGGGCCTTCCCCACGCCCGGGACCAACGGACGGACGGACGGGAGGGCCCCACTCACTTGGAGGCACCTGTGAAGGGAGGGCAGGGCCATGGCGCCGGGGACCCGCCTCGGGCAGAACGTCCCGGGA
>NW_010413330.1:618-31960 GCF_000710305.1 Buceros rhinoceros silvestris | reverse complement strand
TATATATATATATATGCATTTGAAAACACAAAGTAACAGTTAGTAACGTGTGATGAGTGACTGCTCAGCTATCCATCCCAGTAGGACAGTTCACGGTTGAAGGTGGGAGGGGAAAGATAGCGTGTCTGTTTTCTCTAAAGGCAAACCGAAACTGCACACGTAACATTGCTTACAAATAATTGTGGTGATAAGCACATTTGCATCAGAACTGTGTAGCGTGTAAGACGAAGACACCACAGACACAACAGACCGGACACTGTTACCGTAGCTAATGCATTGTTAGAAAGAAGCTGGTGTTTGAGATGGGTAAGGGTGAATGATTAGTCACAAGTCTTTTTGTGGATATAGGTGCTGTAAAGGGTATTTTTAGCCATTTTCACATCTGTTTTGTACACACAGGCAAAAATCCATCAGAAGGAAACTTCCAGGTGACCCTATGGCTAAAGCATCGCACCCTCTACTCCTATGTGCTTGCTGAGGGCCTGCTCAGCAGAAAGCAGCTGCGTGCGTCACTTTTCAGAGTCCATACAGCTCTAATAGTGTGCTCTTCGACGCCAGGCTTGGGGGTATTCCTCACCAGTACTGACTGCCTTGAACACAGGCTCATGCAAGGCTGTAGAGGTTCAGCTAATCCATCTCCCACCGAAGGCAGGTCTGTGTAGTTGCTGACAGGTACCTATCTGATCAGCTGTAAAGCTCTCAGCAACAAAGTCCTAACAGCTGCCCTGGGAAAGCCAATACGCTGGAGCTCAGCCAGGAAAAGAAAGTACAGAAGGGCTATTTCTTAGACCCTTTCCTCCTCTTTGCCTTCCAAAATCAAATGAGAGTCATGGAAGGATGGCAAAAAACCCTACATCAATAGCTGGAGAAAGATGTTCACCCATTTCTCCTGTCTACAGTGACAGCCCGGTCTCTCCCTCCTCCCTGGTCAAATATCTATTATCAGATAGTCCACAGGCCAGTGACAGTCCGTGTTCCTCTCTTTGAGAGCACCAGGAGGGAAGTTTGATGGGTTATGCAGCCCTGAGAGAGGAGAAGGCAGGAGGTTTTCACTCTTTATTTATTTTTAATACCAAAGAAAACTCTCATAATGTGAAAAGGAATTGATCTTCTTTGACCTGCCCCGCAGGTCTCTAGCACAGAGGAGAGGGCTTCGGGACTTCAGGAGTGCTCCCTCCTACAGGCTGGCTTCTCTGCTGGGTTAACCAGGATTCTGCATGGGCACAGCTGCTGGCTGGGGGCCCCGTGAGGCTTGCAGAGAAGCGAACAGAAACTCTCCTGGTAACTGAAGTTTGGCAACCATTACGAAACAAAGATCAGAGGCAGCAATAATGGCAGGTTAAATATGTTAGAAACGGGGCTATTTCTTCTCAAAATTCAGCAATTTAGCACAAGTCACTAGTCTGTAATGCTCCTATAATTGTGTGACCTAACTTCAGCAAATGCTGTCATATTGACGGATTGCCTTTAACCTGGAATGCGCAACAGACATTCATGTGTGCGGACACCTGCACAGACACACAAACAGAAACACACGTCATTTAAGAACAAGCAAATGATGCTACACAATCATTATAAAAGAGGATTGGCCAATAGCAGAACTTAAAATTACACTGCAGAACGTATGCTGGCTTTTTGTTTTTCTCCATCTCGGCTGATGCCCATCTCAGCAGCAAGAAAGAACGGAGACATCTTCTGTTTACTTCATTCTCTTTGCAACATCCAAATACGCATACTCAATTTCTTGATCAGCAGGACAAGTGTTTGTAAATTCATCTCTTGCATATGCATTGTTCAAGTATCTTGAAATCCCTGTCATTTCAGGTGGAAAATCAAAATTTCTATATTTTTTTGCAACAACCTTTTATTAAAAGAAAGAAGAAAAATATCATTACACACACGATCTGCAAAAAACCGCAAATGCACTCTTTATGCACATTTTTAATTTTCAGTGTGAAAGTCTGTTGTTATATGCAACGCAGGGGGAAAGGACAAGGAAAGACAAAAAAGAGAAGACATGGGATAAAGAAAGCTAGCTGACAAGCTAACTCACTGAAGAGGATTTCTTTGGTATAAATATTCTGCTAGAGCTATGCAGAGCTATTTGGACCAGTAGACCACACCTGGAACAGATACAGCTTAAAACAGCAAAGGAGCTAGCATAAACCAGAATTAACAGAATAATCTTACAGTAATAAACTGGCCCACACTTGGACACTTTCACTGAAACAGAAAGGAAAAACTCAAATTAAAATACTAAACTTCAAATGGCTAGAGAAAAAAACCCTGTTGGCCGATTCCTAATCTCTCCCTGTTGGTCAGCAAGGATGGTGTGACGTTCATCCTCCGTCGTCTTTCAGACATTCACCTGACGTGAGGTGATCCTCCCTATACTGGCTCTGATGACCCTTGCTACCTCTTGAGCTTCGCTGTGCCTGAACTTTGTGTGGTGTGGGAAAGGCTCATTCCCTTGCTGTTCTCTGGAACAGGTTCAACCAGGACGTGTCTGGGGACAGCTTTTACTTGTGAAGGTGTCAGAAAGCAATTCACTCTCACAAAATCGCAGTCAACAAGGAAACTTTCTGAAGTGACCTGGTTTGTTTGAACACCAATGGATTTCCAGCGTGGGCATTTATCTTCCAGAGCCTGGCTGGCTCCAGAGTGGGCCAGGCTGTGACAACACGCAGACATCTTGGCCACCAGGTGTGCCAGGTGAGTGCGGATGCTTCACAGACCTGCAAGAAGAGGCTGGGAGCCTTGGCTGGAAGGCAGTGGGTGGTGGCTACCCTGCCAGCGCTATTGGTACTAGTGGTGATACTCATCACAGCAAGAGTTTTGGATTAAAGGTGGGAGAGTCAGGTTTGAATCGCAGCTTTTGATGGCTTCTTAAACTGGCTTAGACAAAATAATTTAACCTTACTGGTCCATGACCATATGCACTTTGCATATGAAATGCAAATGAAAACACTTCTCTACAGCACTGACTATAGCACTTATTTCATACCTGCAAGAAGCTTAGTGAGTGCAGTCAAAGTCCAGATATGAAAATAGGTATTACACCTCCACAGCCATCAATCTGAAGATCTGCCTAGCTGTGCTGAAATGACATGGCCTTGTGCGTTAGCATCCAGTGTCCCTACACAGCTACTGTGTGGCCTCAGAGCAGATAAAAGATTCTTCAGCCTTTTAGAAAAGGACTGGGACTTTTGTGCCACCTTCTATTCGGGAAGCTAAAAAGCAAATGCAAACCTTGATTATATGGAGCTTTGGTAGGAGGTTGCAATCCGCTAAGGTGAGCTCATCTCCATCCAGGAATTTCCGGCTGGAAACAGTGATCTCCTCAGTGCTGTAGGCATCAATTTCATCTGGCAAGGGGCTATTTAAATAGTTGTCCAGCTTCCTCAGGGCTTTAAGCAAAGATTTTTCCAAATCTAGGTTAAGATAATAAAAAGGTCATTCAAGCCTGTACCAAGGTCTCTCTGACACCAAGCAGAAAGGCGACTCCTGCATCATGTCTCCTGGCTCCGATCCAGCTCACAGACACCCAGCCATGCCAACTCCTGCAATTCTCTTATCCTAAGCTTAAAACTTAATGCTGGGATAAGAGCTCTAAGTAGCTAAAGGGGGTTCTGAGAAAAAACAGACTGGGGCTGTGTTACCAGAAATGGCTCCACAAACACCTCTGCAGAACATGCTTTTGCAGTGACCTGACAGAGTGGCTCTGCCTTCACACCAACTCTTGCTTTGGGAGCTACAGGGCAAATGCCTGCCCACATGCAGGAGAGCAAAGCTGGGGGTGACAACACCAAGCCGCTGCGATGCTGCTTTGGGGTGTGCAGGAATCTGAACCGCGAGTCCTGTGCTTTCAGCTGAGCACAGAGCAGTTTGGTCAGGGCAGCAGGGGCTGGCAAAGGTTGGGTGGGGTTTTCGTGGGCTGGTGGTGCCTGTGTGCCAAGGTGGAGAGGGGAGAAGGGAAGAGCAAAGAGAACTCGGCTGAGAGCTGGCGGACAGAGGTGAGTTAACACATGGTGGTCGTGAGGGCCCTGCTCTAGAGAGATGTGCCATGGGGCTACAAGTCATTATTTACGGAAATGGAGTAGAAAGGTAAGGTCTCAGTTCAAGTGGGTTATGCTTTTAGCAAAGCTATGGGGGGAAGGTGCAGTGTTTCAGGCTATAAAGGTAAAGAAACAAGGAGGAGCTGGAGTTGGTGCTCCCGTGCTGACAGTGGTATCTGCATAAGCGAACTTCGGGAACCCTCAAATCAGGTGGTGAATAGGCACAAATTTCCACAGCCTTTAAGCTCTGGAAAATGACTGTTTAACCTAAGCTGTAAATGGGATATCTCCAGCGCAGCATGCTAGAATTGTACACCTCTAATATCTTGCAGTAACTACCAGGGCTGACAAAAGGACTGCAGCACGTACTTTCATTAGCATCTTTTCTTGGGTTCTTTATGAAAGCAGAGAATTTTGCAAACACATCATTTCCTGCAGAGTTAGACTCAGGGTGGTTTGGTGCGAGCTTGGGATACCTGAGGAGTTAAAAGAAACAAAAAGAAGTTATATGACTAGCCTTATTTTCATCTCCACTGATTATTTAATATACATTATTTACACTGCAGTGTCAAAATATATGGCCACACAGGACTCTCAAGGGGAACCATCCTGAACTAAAAACCACTTAGCAAGTGCGAATTTAAACCACAGTTGCACCATGTGGTTTAATGGTGGCACCATGCACCATTTCTTTTCCTGCGGGAGATGGGAAATGACTGAAGGTGAGGCTGTGTGGAGCATGGCACCTGCCAGGAGGAAGAGGGGAGGGAAAGGCCCTCTTCGCAATTGGTGCTGTTCCTCCCAGCCTCCTTGCTTGGTCTGTGCAACAGAAAGCTCAGAGCGGATGGTCCAGCAGCTACTGTTGCCAGGGGCACGTAGGAAGGGGAAAGTGGAGGGGAGCAGTCTAGTTTGCTTGTCTAGTTTGAGTCAGGTTCAGCTGCTTGAGAAGAGAGTGCTGCAGAGAGGGCTATTGTCCCAAGGGAGAGAGGGTGAGTGGCGGGGGACGTGATGCCGCTGATGGTAGGACAGCAGGGTTTGGGAGGAGGTGGGAAGAGCTGCCAGGGTGGGCAAGGGCAAGTCAGAAACTCAAACTCAGCCACTCAAAACGAGCCCCAACACATCTGCCATGTGAGCAGCTTTCATTGTCATTTTCTTCCAACTAGCTGTTCCCACTAGGCATTAGTATTTGTATAGTGTGAAGAGGAAAACCTCAAACTAACACAAGTGGAGGAAGAGGTCCGGTTCCTGCAGTGGCACACAGGTTTCACACATGCTTGCTGCAGCAGGGTGGATCTCAAGCCTTGGCAACGCCAGGCTTCAGCACTGTTTCACACCAGCTGAAGTCGCCCCTCCCTACGAGCTCCACTGCAGCAGCCAGACCAGCCTCCCCAGGCCTTCCACACACAATTACAACATCTGCATCTCACCAAGAGCCTGACCCACCGAAACTGAGGGGGTTTGGTCACTGACCCCCATCGAGGGCCAGGAGGGGCTAAAAGCAAGAGAAGTGGCCAGGAATACAGTACCGAGGTGGTGCTAGCTTTTCTTCCAAGAACTCCTCAATCTTATTGACGTCAGTTTTCACTTCACCGTCAAAGGTCATGAAGGGGGGGTTTGTTCCTGGAGCAAGGTTCTGCAGGTCAGCAGGTTTTCTGATGGAAGGAAAGAGATGGGCTTAATTACAACAGGAACCACATTTGCAATTTCTACGCTTAATCACAATGAACTGTTTCACCTTTAAAACAGAAGGCTGTTCTATGTCTGTCTTACAAAACGAAACTTAGCCAGCTGCCTCACACTGGTGGTGTGAGGTTTGCAAGCCTGCATCTGAACGTGCTCTGAAATTCTCTAAAAACCTCCAAAAACTTCTGCGTAACGTCGCAGAGACCTACTGCAGAACAGATTAAAATCTCAACTGCTTCAAGGAGTTAGTCCACTTTATACTAGTGAACCCTGAAGAGGAATCAGGCATACAGACTGTTAACGTAATGCCAAGCCACAGTGCACATTTGAGATCTATCAGAAAAGAGTCACCCTTTAAAATCACCATTTTGGAAAAGTTGTTCTGAAAAGGGTAACTCCAGTTACAATCTCACCTTTTCAAATCCACGGTTGTGACATTAAATATGACACCTTTTAGCCACAGAATCATAAAGAGACGCTGAGAGAACGGGCAATTTCCAATACTTTCCCCATCACTGCCAGCCTACAATTAAAAAAAAAAAAAAAAGGTATACATACACCTGTACTAGTATGTATTTTCATGCAAAGTTTCTTTATATCTTGCTCCAAACATGCCCATGGATATGATGAGGAATCCTGTAATCTTGGAGATGTAGTTTTTCATTAAAATGCATAATGAATATTGCCCTAAGTTAGAAAACAAAACTGAAGTCACAGCAGTCCTTCCAAAAGAAATAGTCTCCACCTCATTTGCCTATGGGAACATATATCTACTTAGTCACTGCAAGATTAAAACAAGTTAAATCAATTCATGATCACAGGAAAAAAATAGAGAAAGATTTACCAGCATAAATTGACAAGGAACATCTAAAGCACTTAAGGGAATAAACAGAATAATCAAATTATTAAGAATTTCCAAGTAAACAAGCGTGGGGGCCCCAGAGAAGGAGGGAAGTTTGGTTGTAGCCTTGTTCCAGCTGAACCCACCTGTCTCTGTGCTTTGCTGAACTGAGGACTAATGAAGCACAAGTGCCAGGTCCCCCTGACTAATCCCTTTTTGTTATACACCCAAGGCTCCCGCTTTTAACACTGAAGTGTGGCCATATCCAAACCACGTAACCTCTCCTTCTGTGTGCCCCTGTGACGATGGTCTTCCCTTTTTGGCTAAAGGAGACACCCAGTGTCAGCGTAAAGCAGAAGAGCTGCAACTCATCATACGTGTGATCACAGAAATGTTGCTCTTATGTGATTCTCCTAAAGCACAGTTTTAAAATTTAGATTAAATGTAAGGGCACAGAAGTAAAGAAACAAGTGTATCATTTACTTAGTTAATAGGTTAGTTCATTAAGGTTTGCAGACCATATAACCAAACACCACACATTAATGAAACCAGTTCTGCTTGCTCTTTCACCTTCCTCAATGCTATCAAACGAATCTCAAACGTAGCAAAAAGTTCTCCGTAAACAAGCATTGTCGTTGGACGGCTTTACAGCGCTCACCTTCACAAAGAGCTCTATGTCTGGAAACAAGCACCTGGCCTGGAGCGGGCAGGCTTCTGCCATGGAGCTCGAGGGATGAATGAGGAGGGATGCTCCTGCAGCTTAATAAACCATCTTACTCTCTCTATCAACCCGAAGGATTCTCCTCTGATAACTTCCTCCTGCTTTCTGCCTCTGGTGCTGCAACAACCGCTCGTTTTCTTGGTAGTGAAGAACAGAATAGCCTATTGCTTAAACACTGCCAGGGGACGAAAACTTTTAGAAACGCTCCAACAGCTGGACTGTTGTGTTAGAGAAGTCTTGTTTCGTAGGTGGCGAAAATTAAGGCTGGTTAAAAGCTACTATTGTATTTTTCCTCCTACTCAGAGCACTGCTTTCCAGTGCTGTACAATTTACAACAAGAAGATAGAAACCTACTGTGTATAACGTAAAAATGAGACTACAGATAAGGCGAGCACATGCTTAAAATAGAGCTAAATACATGGCACCACCATTTTGTTCCATCCTGTCTCTTACGGAGTTTTACCCACCGCCCAAGAAAAAAGGGGGGTGAAGGGTATTACTGTGACCCCTCAGTGCTAGCAATGGGCACACGCACACTCTGCCAGGCTGCACTGAGGGGAGAAGCAGCAGCATGGGGACATTGTTTTGGATGGGCTGCGTCTGGAGGAGGCTGGCAGATATGTCTGCCGGTGAACCATCTCCTGCCGGCGCCTTTCCAGCTGCCCCTCGCTCTCTGGCAGTGGAGGTGCTGCTGCAACCACTTCCCAGTCCACTGCTCTCACACCAGCTGTGCTGCCAAGAACCAGCTGTTCACCAAGATGGGCTCTCATGGAAAACCGCTGA
The DNA here is from genome assembly GCF_000710305.1 of Buceros rhinoceros silvestris. Taxonomy (NCBI): domain Eukaryota; kingdom Metazoa; phylum Chordata; class Aves; order Bucerotiformes; family Bucerotidae; genus Buceros; species Buceros rhinoceros. The sequence goes on along the minus strand of NW_010413330.1, from coordinate 23,877 downwards.
GCAGGACACTGAGGGGAGAGCAGCCCAACCTGGTATCAGCCGGTGCTTTGGTGTCTTACACAGTTCTTTATACAGGAATCTCAACCATTAAGCTAAGCCAGTGAAGAACTAATCTTACAGCAACAGATTGCTACGGCCTGGGGAAAGAAAAAACAAGTGTCCAGAAAAAGTTCCTACAACTGATATGATATTTTCATTCAGCCTTTGATAGGAAAAAATAGTTATCTCAGCAGGGTTCATGTACTGTTTGAAGGACGTTCCAGAAAGCTCTGTGGTCAAGAAGAGCTACGTGATCAAGAATGACAGCAGTGTGAACTTCTTCTGATCAATTACTATCTTCTGCTGGCCATTAAATACCAAAATTTTGGCTCCCTCTAACTTTTACCACTGGACCTAAGGAAACACAGTTGTTCCTTCATTTTGTTGTCTATCACAGTGGTGACAGCACATTTCAGGGAGCTGGACACGGCAGCCCCAGCCTCATCTTCTGGGGAACCGGCCATAAGAAGAGTCAGAGATCCAGGCCAGGACAGACATGTTACCATGATAAGCAAACACAAAGCCGGCACCCATTCCCAGTTTGTCCTTAGCTGGAATGACATACAGGCAGCCAGCACGGTGAGGGACTGGCAGCCCTGAAGATGTTACAGAAACAACCTCTTGCCTTGTTTCTAAGTGCAAACTTCTTAATGTCCATATTCACTTGGGAGGAAAATTTACTGCAGCGCTACTGCTCTTCTATTTTGCAATAACAACAAATGGCAAATCTCAGCCTTTTACCTTCATGCCTCTCAGCTTGCTATACAAAAAATAAAAAAAAAAAACAATTGAACACCGAGGAACTGAATAAAACGGGGGATTAAGCATTGCTGATTACAGCAATGCTCTGCCAATGGTGTAACTGAGATGACTGTTTGTTTGGTACTTTTTGACTACTTCTATGGGCTAGTTCTGAACGTGTTAAACATGCCAATGAAGTCCAAAAGGCACCTAACCTTCAGGTACCACGCTGTCTCCCCTCCCAGGCTCCCTGCAAGGGCCATTAATAGAGCACTGCTATCTTAGCTGTGCTCTGTGCAGTGCAGATACCGTGGTCTCTAGCGAAGCGCTGTTGTGTCTGACCCACTTCGTTGTCTCTAGTTGTTATGGTAAGCACTTGGCTTTTACAGTAGAAAATAAATTCACAAAGACCGGGATGTTTCTCCATTTCTGATGTGGCCATGATCCTTCTCACAGGCTAAGGAGAAAAATCTTCTGAGCAGTTTTCTTGTGAAATCATTGGTGCACTTTCTTAATGGAAATGCATTCTAAAAGCCCTTGCTATCCAGGCTGTGTCGTACATCCCAACACCTACCAGGGTGCTGTGTCCTCTAAGCCTGCTGTGCCTGGGACTGAGAACAACAGGCAGACCTCTTCACAACTCTTCAGGAGTTACTCAGTCAAAAACCTCAGCTGTTGAGGTCCTATGGTAAAGGTCCTCCTATGGTAAAGGTCCTCCTGTGGTAAAGGTCCTCCTGTGGTAAAGGTCCTCCTATGGTAAAGGAGGGAGCAGCCGGTCAGGTAAGGACAACTGTGAAGCTGGTGAACCACATCGAGCTTTAGGAATATGAAAGCTGTTTAGTGCCCAGGGGCTTGAGCTCTGGGTGAGAGGTGAAGGAAGGACAAATCTCTAGACTTGCCACACCAGGGCTGGTGGTGGATACCTCCAAGTTTCATTCAATTCTGCAGAGCTGGAGGCAAATTACAGTAGCCCACACAACAGCATAAGCAGTGATTAAACCTTTGCCTACTGTAAGAGTGACTAGCAGTCTTAGGTGACTGCAAGACCTTGAACACCAAATCCGATTCAGACCTTGACAAGGTTTGGCCTGGCAGCTCAAAGACACTATAGTTTCCCATGACCTTTGCTCAAAGACCTGAAGGTGGGTATTTTGGACTGCCAGCTAAAATGCTTGCAGATATGTCAGCTTGCATTCTGGCCTGCAGGAGACAACTCTGTTCTCCTAATTCAGCTCATCTAATCTGGGGAGCTACAACTCCTACTGGACATAAAAGCCTTAGTGACACATACCAAAGGGGTTTGTTCAAGTTTCCAAACAGGGTGTCTGCCACCATGACACCGGCCACCCAAAAATCTCGAGCTGGGACTCTGAAATAGCTTTGCAGCTGTGTATCAAGCAACATGACAATAGCTGAAGCATGCCATCATCACACAGTCACGTACTTTCCAACAAAGCAAGGGTACCTGTCCACAGCGATGAGACTGCAGGTCGACATCTTGCCTTGCAGGGACATGATGCAGTGGTAAGATCTGCCCGTCCCCTGTTAATAACCCTGGAAAACAGCACAGCCAAGGGCATTGCAGCCTGGGAGCAGAATTCTCTCGTTTTTCTCCGCAGCACTGCTCAGGGATGTGTAACTTTGAGCTGTGCTTGGTACATGTACAGAGTTTAATTACACTTCCTCACTGTTGTGCTTAATAATGATGCAGGGTAAAATCTTAACTCCAGTAAAGTCAGACAAAGTCTCTTGCTGCTGATACAATGGAGGCTTGTGTTTCCAGACTAGTTTTAATAATCAGGCAATGCTGCTGTAATTATAGGTAATGCTGCAAGTTGGCCTCCACCTGCAATTGTTGTGACATTCTCTTAACAGCCAGATTTTGAGGGTGAAGTGGGCCAAATCCCCAAAACACCACGCTGGTTTTTATGCTTTTCCGTTGCTTAAATAGATGGCTAACCAGTGTCCTGAATAAGTGGCATTCACGTTTTAATTGTGATTGGTCAGGAGGTCAATATGCTTTTTCTAGTAATACTGGGATTTAATGAGTTCATTAATCAAGCAATTAAGACAGCCATTGCTGCAGAGAAGAAAAACGTCAGGCTGTGCATAGAAGCTTTCACTGAGAGCCTTCAGAGCCTTAGGCAGCAATTGTATATTGTGACAGTATAGACTTACAACAGCTCTCCATAATCATGTGCCGTTACTTAATGGGATTATTAGCTTACGCTCCCTGATTTCATTCATTTTTCACTGTTCCACATTCTCTTCAGTTCTTCTTTTTGTTGTTGTTCTGGGTCTCACTCAAAGCTGCTGGGAAAAGGAAAAGCTCTTCATGCACTTCTTTCCACTACTGCTTAAGCTCACAGGTAGAAGCGCCGGCCCTGCCCTAGGCTAGTTTCAGTAGGCAGCAAGACCTCACGCACAAGATATTAAAGAGGGTCCTAAAAGAACTATATTTAGTTTCCGGAGCTGCTGCTGCCACCTTGATTCAGCAAATCTGCTTTTCTGATGTGGAGTCACTTGCCCGCACATCCTCATCCATAGAAAGAAGATAATTATAGTGACTTTACCCAAGAGTCATACACCATATGTCATACTTAAGCCAGCAGTTTGGGCCCTGCCTGAGCTGGAGTTGATCTGCCCCTGAAGCTGTTGTAAGATTTTGTTTTGTAACTGTTTCTGTCCAAACATCTCGGGAACCAGGTTTTTGAAGGTTCTGCTACTGACCTCAGATGTCCTGTGCCTTCAAAACTGTGATGAATGGAATTGGTTTTTCCTGGACTTTTTGTTTCCTTTTGAAGGTTAAGCACAGAAGAAACAGTTCAGAAGGAGCAGAGAGATTTTCTTATTTGTTTTCATATAATTATACAATCCCTTTGAAGATACAATAAAAAAGGAGAACAAGGAACATGACTTCTTTTTTTCCCAAAAGCTCAACTCCAATTCCATTTTCTGTTTTCAACACAAGGGAGCTAAGTTACCTCCTCTCCCATATTTATGCTGGCTAAGAGGCAGATTTATCCAGTGTGAAGCAGAACTGCTGCCTACTGGGAGACAATGACCTGTCCAGCTGGGATCGGCATCGTGGATATGCCCCTGCCTGTTTTGTTGAGCTAGCCCGTCACAGGCTGAGCTAGGACTTTCCTCCAAGTTTCCTTATTTGATCCCCAGCTATCAGGCAGGTTTTGTGTGCTCTTCCTCCTCATACCACGCAAACAACTCCCCTCTCCTTTTCCACAACACATTTGATCTCCTTCAAAGAACAGGAGCCGCCGCAACTGGCTCAAAACTACTGCCTGAAAAACTACAAGGAGGCAGCAAGCTTGGGCCACCTGTGGGAAGCAACTTTAAGGCTGGCTGCGACTTTGAAGACCAACAGCTCTTTTGCTTTAATTCCACCTAGAGTCTCATTTGGTTTGCACGGACACGGATTAACTGAGCCCACTGCATTCCCAGCACCGACTCTTGCCCTGAACTAAGCTGTGCAGTGCCAGCCTGATGGCAGTAGCTGCTTACGAGGAGCTGCCACTGGCTCTGCACACGTAGCGGCAAAGCAAGGCAGGCCCCTGGGGTAGACAGCACTGCTGCCACTGCACCTCCGGGACCAGTCACTGAACTTCGCTGCACGACGGCCAAGCAGAAAGGGCCTCCAGTGCCCCCTCTCTTCTCCTCACCCCTGGAAGTAAACCTCACTGCCCTCTGGTTTACCATGAAGCGCCAATGACATTTTTTAAGAGCGCAGGCAGACAGAGAGGGAAGCGGTACGACTGCACTTGCATACTCTGACTAGCGCAGAGACCTCCTCCAACCTTGGCAATAGGTTCTGAGAAGCACATGGGTTTAACTGCAGCTACATGAGGAAACATCTATATTCTAGGCATAACCTTGTTCTGTTGGTGTGCTGTGACAGATAAATTGTTTTTAATTAAAAAAAAAAAAAGGCATCTGCTCTTTGAGTGGTTTACATGTTAAAGAGTGGTTTACATTCTTGATGCCTGCTACAGTATTCATGCAGATACCTAGATATCACCACACAGAATAAAACCCCCCAAACTGGCAATATTGCCTCCATTATTAATGCAATAAAAACAGAGTTACAAGTCACTTTGGTTCACAGAAGGGAACTATAATGCACTCAATACCATATGATATTCTGTGCTAGGCGCAGAAGCACCGCAGGCATGTCATTTGGGTCAGATCACATTCAAACCAAAACTTTCTGTGAGGAAGAGACAGATTATCTGGAATTTTTTCTATCTAAGCACTGTGTTCATTTTGTGGCCTAGGGCTAAGGCACGAACACCAAAAGCCAAATTTTAGAGAACTCTTTGGATGCCACCTACTGGGCTTGAAACGGAAATCTTGACTTCTGCTCTGGGAGCAATGAGCAGTGGCAGCCTCAGCTAGCACATCTCATCGTGAGAGGTTCTGCCTTGCAGCCACTTCCACAGCAAGATGCCTTGCTTTGTGCTAATGGCACCCTTCAGATGCTGAGATTGTACTTCCGGGCTAAGTTTTAAGAGAAAACATCTGTAATTTAAAATACATTTTAATGAACAAAGTAAAAATTCTGCCCCTTATTATTCCAATGCTTTTAAACAGTCGTGTAACTCTGCCCATCCGCTAATATCCAACATTTAAACCAGATGTTTCCAGCTGTTGTTTAATTTCTCAGCGAAATAGCAGAAATACTCATATTTAAAATGTGGTTTGTAGCTGAGATTCCTGCACATAAATTGTATTTTTGGTACTTGCCAGGGTAGATTCTTGCTGTGTCTGACATCTGCAACAGTGAAGTTCAATAAGCAAGTTGTATTAAACAGCAATTGGATGCTCCTTCAGGTAAAAAAAAACAATTTCACCTTCCCTTTCTCTCTTTTTTTAAGAGCAAAGTAAGCACCGTGATACTGAAAGTGTGCCAGGAGGATTTTTGTTTAAAAAATAAAAGTACCTTATATTTAGAAATAGTAATAACATATATCTTTTATCTTGAACAGTATTACAGGGTTCAGAGAACACCAAACATACCTAAATTACAACTCTGAACACCAAGTTCAATAACATGCTTTTTGTCCTAAACCCTGATTAAGCTTCCAGGTTAAGGAGGCAACAGTAAACATAACTACAAGCGTTCTGCTGAGAATAGTTTCTTCAAGGCGCGAAAACAAACGAGCATGCAGGGGAAGGAGGGAGCAAGTGTACTAAAATGCTTTCTCTAAAGAATGAAGGGGTAATTTGACCATCCTCTCCTACGACATCACTTGTGTGGCCCCTTTTTCCTACTGAAGCTGGACGTACGCACCTGCATACTTTTTTCCACCCTTCTCACCACCCTCTACATTAGAAGGACCAAGTTAGGGCTGCAAAGACTATCACTGCTGCAGCCATCAGCTATACCACAGACAAGTTCTCCCTCTATACAGCCCTCCTCGAGCACGTGTGGGTGGTTCAAGATACAGTCTCAGCAATGCTGAGACAATCAGCTACAGTCAATGCAAGACTGAAAGGATTCCCATGGCCACCCATCCAAACTAAACCATGCCAACGTGTTGCAACAGATCTTACAGGGCCTGTAAAAGTAGTAATATCTGGACAGTCAGCTGAAAGTTGGACGCTGGGGCCTCTGGATGTCTTCTACTTTCTCCCCTTTCTCCTGCCTCTTTTAAGTCACAATCAGTCAATGCATTTAGGCATGCCTGTAACTTTTAAACAAGCACTCTGGCTCACCAACTGCAAAGAGAAGTACAGGTCCTTTAAGTTTTGTATCTGCTAAACATCCTCTTGACTGTCAGCCTGAAACACAGCTTGTTATGTTGGCTCAAGTGGATTTAATTTTGTTGTCAGAATAAAGCTGGCTTCCATTATAAGTGCTGTGCACCTCATAGGGGAGAAAAAAAAATGGCAAAGTAGAGCATCAGTTGACTTTACATCTCAGTGATCCAGTCTGCAAGTTGAGGCACTTTGGAAAGAGGGCATGTTAACAAGAGTAGGTGCCCAGATCAGTAAACTGCACAAAACCTGAAGACAGGTGCAGGCAGAACTGCAGGAAGGAAACCTGGAGGAGGAGCCAACAACTCCATTTGTGTGCACTTGGCTTGACTGTGACCTGCTACTACCCCAGAGGGAAGAGCCTGTTTTTTTTAAAGAAACTTAAAGCTCTCTCCATCCAGGTCAATGGATGCCATGTGCCGCAGGGAGAGGCAGCAGTGCAGATCCCATTGCACAGAATCGGATGTGATTAACCAAAAAGTACGTGTCTTCTAAAGCACAACGGTAGCTGAAGGGGTTCAAATCACTGGGTATGCTGGCTTTCCTGTTCTCTCCCTTTCCCTCACAAAAATGAAAATGTACATTGGTCAAGGAGGGAGCTTTGGAGGTCCTGTCTGGCATCTCAGTGAAACGTGAGGGCAAGTTTCAGTCAGAGAGATGCTGAGAATTATCTAATCATAGAACCACCTGGTTGGAAGAGACCTTTAAGATCATCAAGTGCAACCATTATCAGTAATGACCAGACCTGCAGATTGAGCCTGCAACCCAGAAGGCAGGAACAGCAGCAGCAGCACAACCACCAGCGTTTTTTGGAACAGATGGAATACCCCACAAACTGATAACCCTGAGCACTGGGAGAATGCAAAAGCAATCAAAATGTTTACAAACTGTTATGTTACACACTGAAGCTGGAAGCCACCTCACACAGAGTCGGTCAGAAAAAACTAGTCAGGGTGGGGGGCGGGCACGGAAGGGGGAATATTGAGAGAGCAAGTACATCACTCCTTGAGGATTCATCATCTTGCCTCAACCAACCACCCACTTGGGATGACATACTCTGGTAGTGCTGCTTTCTCTGAGTACAGCTCCAAACAGCCCTATATAGTCTAGGCATCTAACTTGACTTAGGTGAGCTGAATCCCACCCTCAGAGACTACTTATCAGGTAGAGATAACTCCTGAAAAAAACAGATCTGAGTGCATTATTCCCAGTCAGACCCAGCTGCCTGAGGGAGCTGTAGAGAAAAGGTGATGTCGTCTTCACTTACATCAAAACTGGCGCTTCACAGAGGCAGGGCAGCATTCAAGCCACAGCACAAGACACTATACAAGGTCCTGAAGAAGTCTCTGCAAAAATCTGGTTATGCACCTTCACGAAAGGTTAAATCAAGCTCAGTCAAGCACTATTATGATGATGATGAAAATAAGGAACCTATTTTACAATAGAGGGCATGAAAATCTGTTCTTGCTTCAATTTAGAAAGCAAAGACTGAGGGAAGATATGATACGCTGTGCAAGTATGATTTTTTTCCCTGATAGTTGGGAGTGATGCTGAAACAAAACCAAATGGGTACAGACTTGCCATGAACATTTCTAGCTGACAATTAATCACCACAGCAAGAGGTTTTGAACCAGCTTTCCAGTAAGATTACCAGACATATCAATACGTACATGTGTATTTGAGAGCACAGGAGGAAAAAAGCTCATTTTGTCTCAAGATAAGATTTGATCCTTTGCAGCAGGGACTTGGACTTATTCTCCACTCGAAGCTTTCTCACTCTCCATTATTTCTTTGCACATGACACAGACATCACTCCAAGGACAAGATGACTGCAAGTGCGATGCTTTTGTATTCCATGCCACCAAATGTGTCCCAGTGAAAATAATGTGTGTAGTGAACTCTAGGGCAATGATGGAAGTGAAAGTTACTGCTCAGTAAACAGCAGCAGCTATCCCAAACAAGAGTTTATACTCAAAAAAAATTGAATGATTTCTTGGAAAAGGAAATAGATGACGGATACATCTCTGACAGCAAGCTCCAGCCAGACACCACAGAGTAGGATGCTGTTGGCAGCGAAGAGAGTCCACGCGTTCAGATTAGCCAGACCGCAAAAAGTAAATGGTGCCAGAGGTTAACCTCTTCAGAAGAACAGAAGAGCAGTTAACACAAAATGGCATTTTACTGAATGTGGCTTGAGCAAATCACCGCAAATACAACTGCTGACACTGTATGTTTGATGCATGCTTACAACCAGGAATGGAACATGTTAGTATGGTCCAGTGTTCCTCCACTGCCCAGGCACAACTGCCTAACTTACCGAATACAAGGAGCAACGCAAGGATCCTAGGGATGGCAGCTGAAAAAAACTCACCCACCTCAGCCCAGTAGCTTCACACAACATCAACAAAAGACAACAGAGTCTGAGCTGCAGTGGAACACAGGTCTTGAGGCAGCTGTAGTATCCAAACATAACCCAAGACGGCTGCAGCAGCGGCAGCATCTCAAACAGCACGGATATCCCGGCAGCTCAAGCCTAACAGAGTGCGGGAGGGCTCAGGAGGTCTCTCAGCCACCAGCTGGCCTGATCGTGGATAATCAAAACCAGGTACCAGGCACACATGGTACCAGGATGCCATCTAGCAGAACAGCAGCAGCAATCGATAGGGATGCCGCCATCAAAGGGTGGGATGTTGATTCAAAGATGAGCATACCCGGAAGATTAAGAGCCACCAAAAGACTGGTGATAAGGAGTGGTAACTTCCAAACAGATCGAAGTGGCTGAGTGCCTGGACCACACATTGGGAGACTGCTCCTCTGAGCGCTTGGGGCTGGCCGCAGCCAGGGCACAGCATGCATATAGTCGACCCTCTTGACAAAGAGCCAGATCAACTGCTGAAACCCGTCAGAACATCAGATGTTAATGTCCATCCACAAAACAGGCTGCGAAGATGGTATCTTAGAGTCCTGCTTTAAAGTGCTGTCAGAAAGTGGTGCTCCAGGGCACAGAGCATCTAGCTACTATAAATTAAGTACTGTGCAAATACAGAAGGAAAAGACTGCTCCAAAGCTAAAAAACAAACAGAAAACTTTTACGTAGACTATTAGCAGGGATGTGGGAGTGGCAAAGGATTTTTGGAAGTCTTTTTATAAAATGTTGTGTAGATCAAGGCTTTTAGCCAAAGCTAGGCCAAAAAGAGATGCCGGGTGAAAGAGAATGAAAGTAAATGAGTGTAGGTGCAAGGCGGCAAAAGGAATTAACTTTTCGCCTGCACAGCTTCAGCTGACCACAGCACACCATTACCCCGGTTTTTTGTGCAACTGCAGATGATAAGTAGTAGGGTAAAGGCTGAGTCTACCTACAAACAGGACAACAGTTTAGATATACCCTGTCTACTGTGTTTTCAATCATGCAGGTGTACATTAGTGATCATCTGATTATTAGTTATCTCATTGTTATTACTGGTAATAGGAGACGGGCTCTGATCCGGAGCAGGGCTCTTCTAGCACCGAATGCAAGCTCAGGCTGAGCTCCCACCTAGAGAAATAAGGAAAGCCTTACTACCTCACTTTTTACATCTGAAGCTTGGGCAAGATTTACGTCTCCTGGGCTGGCCACATATTAGCGTTTCATAACATTTTCTAACAATGTATTATTAAGGCTTTTCTCATTCTGTTAGGTTTCTGAAATTACACTGTATTTTCTTTCATGCAGTACTTTCCTTAACTGACTATGATTATTCTGTTTTCCTAGATTTCATGATTCATATGTTCAATAAGACTCTTTGATAGAAATGGATCTTTGAATCCTCTTGGTCCCCAGTTCATGTTGAGGGATTAACAGCGTGTTGGAGTTTCTTTATGTGTTATTTCTCTTGACTCAGTTTTTACATAGCGAGCAATGGTCACAGCTTAAAGGGGTTACATACATCTGGAAATTCTTGTAGTCTCTAGATGACAGAAAGGAAAAGAAGTAATTTCTTCTGGTTTCAGTTCTCTCTCTCCCCTATGTGCCAGCAGCCATTTCAGAGCAGAGAAAGCCTTCTTTATTCTAACTTTTGCCGCATTATTTACTTATTCACGGTTTGCTGGGTAAGTAATTATTGCTGAAATTAACTTAATTACTTAGTAAATAATTAAATGCTTTTGATGCATAAGGAGAAATTTTCCTTCATTAAGAAGCAACTTTGTGGCAATAAGCTTTTTACCTTTGTCCAGTTACTTTATAAGTAATGAAAAACAAAAGGCCCAAACTCACTCCTGTTACTTAGATGAAACATCCATTTACTTCTGATTTTGGTATCACAGTCTGCCCAGTACCTCTACTGCGCAGTGGGTCTGCCTGCACCCTGCCCTTCCAGTTCTGACAAAGATTCTAAAATAAACGAACCATTAAATGATAATTCAGTAAAGTAAACAAAACACAAGAGAGTGGCAGGTGAAAATTAAAAAGTGCAATTTCATGAAATACATTTAGAGTTGCTGTGGTTTTGCTAATATTCACTCTTACTTACATTAAAGAGATTGAAGATTGAACTTATGTGTTTATGTATTCCTACAAAAGAGAAAAGTAAACCAATTCTGCGATCACACAGTGCCCGTTGCGAGCCTTGGACCAGGCCCTTCACAGGTATTTCACAAATATTTTCAACTACATCTGTGACTCTCGAAAGGGCCGTTAAAGGCAGTCAACAGGTGCCCTTAAAAAAATTCCTAAATCAAATTACAAGGGAAAAATGCAAATTACCAGTTTATTTTCTCTTGAAAACTTTACAGCTACCTACCTCGGGTCTGCAAACAGAGCTACTCTGGTAGCTACAGTATTTAGCACAACCTAGGACAGTGCTGAGCCTGGCTTCAGAGCAAAACCAGTGGTGCCTCTCCTGATGCGAGGGCACGAAGTTATCACAAAGGATGCTTGCATCTAGCTACCCACCATCCACAGCACAGCACGTGTCAATAAAGGAAAAGCAATCAGCAACCAGGAATGCACTCCTTCACAAGCTCAACAATAATTTGCTCAAATAATCAACACACAGTTTGAGTAACAAGTGCCAAGCAGAGCTGTCTGAAGGAGGCTCCTTGCACAAGCGGATCCTCTCACACTGCACTGCGGGGAAGGAGAAACGGAAACTGGATGGTCCTGGGGCAACACCTGCTTTTGGGGGGCATCAGAAAGAGGCTTTCCTGAGGCTGCTCCCGCTTTGAGGGGAGATCTTCGTCTCATGCTTCTACCACTCAGGGATGCCCACCCAGGAAGCGCCCTGCGGTGCTTCCTGTGCTGCATCCCATGCAGCCAGGCACCCAGGGAGGGACGAGAGCTGGCCAAAGCTCAGCATTTTCCCAGGTTTCCATCTCCAGGTCGTAGTGCAGCAATCATACACAGCCTTTTCTTGGCCAGACACTAAACTCTTTCAGGCAAAGCAAACTTCCTTTCTCCTCTTTTTTAGATGCCTAGCCCCCAGCAATAACACATGAATACAGTAACCCTTTGTGACAGTTTACTTTTTTCCTAAAGCAGCTTGGAAAATTACTTCAACCAAATGTACTTTATTCCATCGTAATTATCAGTACATCATGACTTATTTATTTCTTAATTTACAAGGTTTACTTACATGACGGTGACAAGCAAACTTCCAGGAGCTGTGCACAGCAAGGAGAACAGAGGCAAGACAAGGAAAATTAAACGTAAAAATAAATAGGAAAACTAATTTGTGGCTAGCAAAGACTGAAAAACTTCAGCTACAATTCAGTACAGTTTAAATTAATCTTGCCCAATTTTGGAATATTGTTCTCCTACACATGTAACTGTCATATTGAATGAATTACACTTGTTTTGCTTCCCTCTCAAAACAGCATTACTTTCAGTCATCGTTATTTGTTTACTTTTTTAGTATACCGTGATAATGAATTATATGTGTATTACACACATTAAACAAGACGTTTCAAAGCAATCATTGCCACTCTTCTAAAATGGAAGGCATTTTATTTTAATGGGAGTTATGACAAAATCTCCATTGCCTGTAAAAATAAAAATCAAGTGGATTATTCAGAAGAGAAGCTTTTAAGCAGAGGCAAAGAGGAATGGCTGCAGAGGTGCCTCTGCTCCGCTCCCCCTGAAGTGAGAAGGAATGCCATCGTCCACCTTAACTACAACCGAAATACGACAGCTAATTAATAAAAATACACAGTCCTCAAAAAACCCACTCCCCCTAATCCTTATCTATTCTTTAATTTTAAGATTCAAGATTATTTTAAAAAACCTGCCAGAAGTCTAAGAAAACCAAGAGCCTTCTAACTGAACACAGGTGGAAAATGCCACTGGGAAATGCCGCCCAGTTACAGATCACTGGCTTTAATCTTATACCAACTAGTTCAAAAAACAAATTTCCTTCTCTGCGAAACCTGCCTACAGAGTTCATGCCGTCTGCGTTTGTTTTAATGGGAACATTACCAGGTCACAAGCGCACAAGCAGCAAACTAAATGCTATTAGCTATTTATCCTGTTAACAAGAATTATGTTTAAATACCTCAATGCTATTTCTAATCCGTATTTAATAACATGGCAAGATGCCACCTGAACATTCTACATGGAGAAAAAAATCTTACATCCTTTTTAAATTCTTACAGGGAATTACTTCAACAAAAGAGCATTATATCCTTGAACACATTATAGGCCTGGGAAAAACAGATTAACTGGTATTTCAATGACACATCCTGCTTTACACTTTACCATATGATACCTAACCTACAACACACAGCTGTGCTGTTTCGATCTAAATGCAAAAACTGTACGCACATATATAAAGTATCTGTGATTTGTGTGGCAAACGATTAAGTAAGTAAGAAAATTTATGCAGCTTCAGGAAGTAAGTTGCTGAAGGCTTGTGAAAATTATTTGCCAATGGTATTCCTAATTCTGATGCTTAAATCAAGAGGTGAAAGTAAAAGATGATGAAAAAAATGTGTGGTTTATTTCCCTTCTAACAGTATGTGGTATTTTGATCTTCATAGAAAATAATTCAAATGACCAGGCAAAATACTACATGAAAAAACTGGTGTAAATTCAAATTCAGGGTTATTCTTCATCCTGTTCTCCCCACGACCTCACTTCCATTCACCGGCTTTGGGAAACTATGAGAAACGCAGTACTGCTAATTAAAACACAGTTTTTAAATAAAGATACAGAGCATGAATCATACGGTAAACCAATCAGCCCCAGTGTCTACAGCTCTAACACTGATATTCCTCAAAACCACGACTGTTCGCAAGGTCCCAGTCCCCGACAAGCCCCCACCCCCTGTAGTGCTCCTGGCAAAAGGAGGCTGATAGTTTTGCCAAGGCAGTTGGTAGTATGTTTGTTTCTGTAGGCAGTATACAACTCGAAATTTTTAAGTTTTCAGGGTGTATTTCGATCCTGTTTCAAGTTTCATCTGCCACCATCATGGAAAGACACTTGATTTTTTACTGAGCATGCAGATTCTGTAATAGCTTTTAAAAATAATTTCAAAAATGACTACCAGGTAAACATCAATGATTCTCCAAGGCACAAATGAGAATTTTACTGAAACCTGAGTAAATGTTTAACTTCATTGTAACTACCCCATTTGCATAACCTGGGAAAAGGTGTGCATCTGAGACTCCAGTCCTGCCCCAGTTTACTTCTTTCTGTAACCATTACATTTCTATTCTATTTTGAATATTCAAACACATGCCAAAATTTCAGCATATGAAGAGGGAAAAAGCAAGATGGGAAATACCCCCTTGGCGCCTCTGCCAGTTTGTAAGGCTTCACAATAACCATCTCCCTGCACATGGCACATCCCACAGCTGGCTGGCATGCCAGCCCCAGGCTCCTTACCAGGAGGAGGCTGCAACGGGCACTCTTGTTCCTGGGGAAAGCCTCCGATGTCTGAGTCGGTGGCAGGCTGTGCAAGCTGCTGCTATTTGCTTTGAGAAGCTAAATATTTTTATGAAGGAATTAAAATATTTTCCTTTAGTGCTGACAAGGTGGGCGTTATTGAAAGCAACTGGAACAGTCGCTCAACTTGTTCGGTTTTATCAGTAAATAATCGGACATCGTAAATGGAAATGCATACAAGCCCTTATCACATCATGATATTTTATTATCTGAGTGAGAAAATAATCATCTAACCTTCACATGGCATTTACTTGGGCTCCTTGGGCAGAGTCTGAGGAACAGCAATTTCTCACTTTTTAAAAGAAGCAGTAGAATGTTTTTAGGGGAGACACAGAAGATACAGTCAGCGATGGGACAGGAGTAGTCTCTATCTTCACCTCCCCTTCCATAAAATACGTGTATTTCCTTTCGCTACCTTACGCCCTTTACTACCTCTGAAGAGAAGGGGTCTCTCTCTTGCTAAAAAGTGAACAGCCACCACCAATTCAAAGTGACTTCACCATAGATAAGCATTCTAAAAAAGTGTGGTCACATAACTGATTTCCCTTATCACTTCTGCTTCGCAATATTTAAACTAACCCTAAAAAAGAGCCATAAATATAACTTTGCATGGATCTATATGAAACTGTAAGAAAGGCCAAAATGCAGAGTCCCTGAGATGGCTAACCCTGTGTGGTACGTGTCAAGGTGAGGAGCCCAAAAAGGCAGAATTGTTTGTGAAACCAGAGCTATCACAAGGTTGTCTAATCCTCTTCCTGTGAACAGGGCAGCAAAGTGCTGGAGAGAGCTGATTTTTCAAATGGAAGAAGACATGGAAGAAAAAGTTGGTTTAGTATCAAAGATATCTAAAAAACCAGAATTAGACTTTTTTAATCAACAAGAAATAGTTTATCTTTACTGTTAGGGATGCTAGTAAAACCACATTCTGGGTTCTCGAAGCATGTGGGTAACACATCTCACACTCCGCAAGCAGTCCCTGAGGAACCAGAGGCTACTGAATACCATTTAAAATCTACGTACTGCTACAATAAGAGATAACAACAAATAAGCCATACATTGTGTCACCATAAGGTGCTGGATTCCCAGCTTCTTGCATTTCATTATTCTGATGCTGACTCACTTTGCATGTAATTATTCTATGTTGAGGTATCAAAGAGAGATCAGGAATAACTGTAACTGTGTCTAATGCACTGGCTTGGGAGAAGGATGTACACTGATCTTCCACTTATGATCCAGGTAACATCACAACCTCAATCGCCTGTGTCGCACATCACTGTTCAAGTACAGGGCTAACAATGCAGCTACTGCTGCCTCCTCCGCTTTGGGAAGTGTGCCATCCAGACCTAACGCTGACAGGCAATGTTTCCTCAAAAAAAAGCTCTTAGGTTTTATTTAATGAAGACCACTTCCAAAATTTCCCTGAATTTATTAATAATTTGCGTATCTATTTTTCAACTAATTGGCCAAATCGCTTTCCTCCCTTCATCCAGAAAATCATTTACCACACTCCAGCGTTTATATTTGTGTACGCCATGTGTCCTGCACACTGGTTTCTTATTTGTCTATATACAAACATGAATCAAGCCTCAAATTAAACAGACAGACAGCATGAACATTCCCAGGGGCAGCTGCATGGATTTATGAAACAAAGGTTCACTTCAGACAACCAGGGACCGAAGGCAGAAAGCAGACAAGGAAAACTTTCATCCTTGCTCCTGGTCTGTGATCATCACAGGTAATACCGGCCTTTTAATGAAGACAAAGCTCAAGGAGCAGAGGAAGTATGGTTGAATTTTGGGCAGCAGGCTGATAGTTTCTGCTGGTTTCAGCCAGCAAGAAATACAAGCTGTGCCCTAGGACTGAATCAGGAAAGTGTCCCCTGTTTAGAGAAGAGCTTAAATAGCATGTGACTTTAAGCTTGTGCTTAAACTAAAACACATGGTGAGGTGCTTTACTGAAGCAGTGAGCTGAGAGTAAACTAAAATAGGAAAAGATCTACGAAGGCAGCTTTGAAGACATTTACTTTATTTCAAAACTTGTTTTTGCATAAAGAAAGCCTGCAAACCACAGAGATCTGCAGTCACACTGAAAATAAACAGATGCTTAAGGCTTGCAAAATCATAACTGCACATGTAATTTCAGGACTTCTAAAGCACGGACAAAAATATGACTCCAAGAAGTATGACTAAATAATAATAATAAAAAAGAGATGCAATTTCATATTTCTGATCCCTTATGTCTATCTGTTGGTTTGTGTCTTTCTGAAACACGACTTGGCCTATCTGTTGTCAGAACTGAAAAATATGACTCCAAGAAGTATGACTAAATAATGAAAAAAAAAAAAAAGAGATGCAATTTCGTATTTCTGATCCCTTATGTCTATCTGTTGGTTTGTGCCTTTCTGAAACATGACTTGGCCTATCTGTTGTCAGAACTGACACTGCCATAAACAAAAAGAACACACCACTACTCTGTTAAGCATCCCTCCAGGAGCAAAGCAGCAAAACTAATGTTGGTGTAGTTTTCAAAGCTATTCTTTAGTCAGCAGGTTCAAGGAACCTTATTTCTTCTTAGCACTCTAAACTCTAAAGAGATGACAACCTGAACGGCCAGAAAAGAAAGCATGAGAAATAAAAATGTAAAAACATTGCACATGCAAAAAATCTGCATAGTTCTTTCAGAAAAAAAGATTGGTATCATTGCCTTTCAAACCGAAGTCTGCCAAATACAGTTTTATTGAAGGCTCCTGGAAGAGTATTCAGCCCCCAGAAAAGCTGCTGCAGGTGCACCCAGCACACACAATAACCTAAAGAGTTATGAAAGGAATCTGTAATGCTAGTTCCTCTTAAGCTGCATTAGCGAACCCGAAATTGCCATATTCCAGGTGAAAAAAAAGTAGCTGAGAAAGGGCAAATACCCATGGGAAGGGAGCCAGCTTCCTGCTTTGTTTGACAGTCTTGGGAACAGAACCACAAAAACTCTTTGAACAAACACACCTCTGCTGGTTTGGTACTTTTTGTACAGCTGTATGTAGTCAAAGAATCAAAATCACTACAAAAACTGCTAATTAACTGGCAGCCAGAAAAGCAGGGCTGTGCTGGTTTTGCACTGCAGCCCCGGGAGGCTCAGTCCTGACCAGCTTTGGTTGATTCTGGTTTCAGCAGATCCAGCCTACCAGTGCTCGTGCTCTGCTCCAGGGGAGGGCTTTCTCCTGAATGATTTTCCCTTCGTTCTGGGGTAACTTGCATTAATCACTCTGTTACAAAAACAGAAAGGTCTCACACTCAAGTGTAAACTAGAATACTCAAAAGAATGGTGGAGGGAAAAAAACTTATAAAAAAATTACAGTATTTTAGTGGCAGCAATGTGGCACCTGAGAAAAGGTCCTGCTTTCTGAAGAAAGTACATGAAGTAGAGCTCAAGAGGATAAAAACAAAGAATGAGGAGAAAGGAGCAGATGTGTTTCTCAGAGAAAATATAGCACAGTTTTGACCAAAAGTGAAACGCAACAGAGCTAGTTGGGATGGGGGAAAGAGAAGCTGTCTGTTCTCTACCATTGACCAAATCATAGCAAAATGCTCCCCCCTCATTCCATGGGAACGTGCCCTCCTCTAGCATCACACGAATCCAATCCGCTCACCTTTGGCAAGCTGTGGGTAGTTCCCTTTGCTTGGATAAATACCCCGTAACTAAACTTCCCCCCAAACCTCTTTTAATCCACAAATAGGAAGTGAGTGTAATGCTGCACTTACAAATCTTCACTTTCACCCTTCTGAGGTCACCTAAATACTGGGTTCCTACAGGGAATCTACACTAGAAAAGGACAGTAAACATAGGTCTACTTGCATTTTGATACAGAATGTCAGGTATTTTCCTTATAAACCTACTCACCTAACTGATTTACGGACTGATTGCACCAATGAGCAAGAATCAAGATCTTAAGTACAAATACCTACTCGGTGAATACACTGTAAATGTTTACTTCTAGCATCAGGTACAGCACAGAGGCCACCAAGAATCAAGATCTTAAGTACAAATACCTACTCAGTGAATACACTGTAAATGTTTACATCTAGCACAGAGGCCACTGAATGGGCATACAGGCCAGGACGTTATTCCAGGCATCTGAGCTCCTGCTACCCACAGACTTCTTATCTACAGCACTAAGAGCCCAGAAGTTCAGTTTGAGAACAGCCCATTTATACTTTAAATATAGGTTATATATAAACCACAAATCCATCACATCACAGAAAAGGAGATTCTTTTTTGTACTCTAATATGAAACACCCATTACCATTTTAGTCAGCTGTATCAGCTGTGGTGTTTGGAGGCACAGATGCAAGCACCCGTTATTCCTATGTCTCTATTCATAGCAAGGTTTTCACTTTTCTTGTTCATTAGCACTTTTGATAATTCAGCAGAGCTCTAAGTACATCACCAAAAAAATCTAAGGAATGGTGCACGAAAATTCTGTATCAGAAAAGTAACCTTCGTCCCTGGTAGAAATTAAATAACTCTCTGACTGAAAATAAATTACTCTGATTAAGAAACGAAGAATATCACAAAACTGAATAAAGCCTGTCACTTTTCTTGTTCATTAGCACTTTTGATAATTCAGCAGAGCTCTAAGTACATCACCAAAAAAATCTAAGGAATGGTGCACGAAAATTCTGTATCAGAAAAGTAACCTTCGTCCCTGGTAGAAATTAAATAACTCTCTGACTGAAAATAAATTACTCTGATTAAGAAACGAAGAATATCACAAAACTGAATAAAGCCTGTAACTTTTCACTGAAAATAAATTACTCTGATTAAGAAACGACGAATGTCACAAAACTGAATAAAGCCTATAACTTTTCTTCAGATAAAAATCTATTACCTTACACTCATGGTCAGCTTTTACTATATACCATTTAACCCAAGAATCATTTTGGTGAGAATCATTTTTCCTCTGAGATGAGGAATCTCAGAGAAGCCCTTCTGCTCAAGCTGGGTTGTTTGGACAACTGTGTTCAGCACTCACATATAAGATGCTATCCCTAGAAATCTTAGGAATGATATAATCTGCAATTGTGATTATGGTGTTTGTAAGTTTTCTATCTGTAAGAAAATTTAAAATTGGTTGGTAGGTAACTTTGGAGGGTGCTTTTTTTTTTAATTTAGAAATAAACTTTAAATCCTACATAGATGTTTAAGCTGCTTAAAATTAACTGACTAATTTTCGTGAAAGCTCTAGTATATTCAAATGGTAAGACAAATTCATGACATTTACAGACATTTTATGACAAAAAAAAAAAAAAGGAGGGGCTTTTGCCACAGAAGAAGAACCAAAAGCCTACACAGACACTGACCTTAGAAGACCTTAGCAAGGTTGAAAACTTAGAAGAAACTTAGCAAGTTTCAACATCCACAAGGTGTTCCACCCAAGGCAGCAGACAAGCCTAGCTGAACTACCAAAGACCAATCAGAAAGTACATCTGGATGACCTCTGCAAACATTTGACTTCAAAAAAACAGAAACATCAGGTATTACTATCTAAAGGAAATATACAGTGCATGTTGTTTCATGGGAAAATTGAAATCAAGTTAAGAACCTCAAAGCGGTTTTGATGCGGTCCTGTGCTTATAGCCAAGGAGTTTTACGTAGTCGAGCTTCATTAAGGGCACAGTTCAATCACTCAGACACAGGGTTCTGCTGTCTCTGGAGATGCCTTACTGTAGCCTGTCTGGCCATCAAGCTGCTGCTCTAGACGGACATTATCTCCCATGGATAGTGACAGACATGCTAAGTGCTAGAGTATCTCAAATAGCAAGAGATCTCAACACTAAACCTTGGGTATTTTGAGTTCAAACTAAATAGTACCGCACAGCAAACTGAATCAGCTTAAAAGCACAATTGATTGCACCCTTGCTGTGGAGCTAGCAGGAATTTTGCCACCCACCTCACCATAGGAAGCATGAGGTGACATGATATTCACAATAGTCAAATACATATATGCAAAATTAAATGAAACAATGCAAAGCAGCAGGAAGCAAGAAAAAACACCAAACAATCAAACCCTCTCAAAAAACCCAAGCTTGGCCAACAACAGCAAAACCATCATACAGCTGTCTCCGACATGTTTACTTCTGATGGTGGTGCTTCTGTTTGTTATTCTCAAAACATTACTGAAAGACTAACAAGTACTTCAATGTCAGCCAAGTCTAGCATAATGCTCCCTAGCAAGGAAATGGTGAGGATCATTCAATCACTATTACTGTATTATTTTCTTGAGTTTTCTCCTATTATGGGACTTGCTTTTAACATTTCTCTGTATTTGTATAGTGCTATCAAACCATGGCATGGCCCTCCTATCTCTAGCACTGTGCGTGCAGGCACGGACAACAGGGAGACAACCTCCACTTTGACTATTTATGAACAAGCCAAAAATCAGCAGGCAGGTGAAATGAACAGAAATATGCACGACAGAGAAATTAGGAACAGGACAGACAATAATCTCAGTATTTTATACAGCCTAATCAATTCCCAGCTTCTAGTGGTGTCACAGAACAGTAGAGTTTTAAGCAGAGGTTTGAAGAAGGGCAGGGAGCTGACGGATAATGCATTTACAAGGAAGCCCCCAGCTGCACAGGAGAAAGAACAGTGCTTGCCAAGAAACACAGCAGAAGGGTGAAAGAGGTCAGCAGCACCTGCAAAGCAGAGGTTGCTGTCAACAACTCAAAAGCACCTAAAAGCTAATAGACAAGCACAGAGTAGTGATATAATAGAGCATAAGAGCGGTGGTCACACACCTGGGAAGGGAAGTGTTTCAGGCTGGAAACGAATGTTTGCATTCATTTCAGATCATCTTCTCACTACCTCAACCACTGAGTTTTAGCAATTGCTCCGGAAGGAGAACCATATCTGTAGACCACATGCTGTGGTCAGATGTAAACATTCCATAAACTCCAAATGCCAGAGTTTATGCTGTCCCACATTGGAATCAACTCTCCCCCGTCTTTTCACCCATCAAAATACATCAACAACTATGTAAGCACAGCATTATGTATGTACTTTTAAAACCTACTTTAGCCGCTGTAGAGAACTTCCAGTTTCCCTCTTTTTATACTGACTTTCCTGCTGCCAAGGGAAGGGTAGAAAGATAGCAACTGTGTCTCCGGGTGACAGCAAGAGCACCATGAACATGAACTGTCCTGACAGCACGAAAGAGAAGTGCGCATTTCCCAGCACGGCAGCCGTGGCACGTTTTGGTGGGTGGGGAGGTGCTGAGCTCTCTAGTAAGCATTTTTCTTTCTTCCATTAAACTAGGGAAATTCATGCCAATCTCTAACTAAAAAACTAATCCAATTTCAACTAAAGCAGTCCCAGCTAAAAAAAATCTAGCTCCAGGTGAGGTAAAATATTCAAGCTTTGTAATACTTCTATACCGAAATCATTAGAAAAGCAATTGTATTATTTTCCTGGCATTATTAAGTTACTCATGCTAAGTCAAGCATAAAAATGCTCCTTCTTCTGCCTTTATTAATTCACAAGTATTTTCAAAACCCATGCTTAATCCTAGTATTTGGGGACTACAGAGTCACAAGATGTTCTTTTTCTTGTTATAGGCTGCAATTTTGGCCACATTGTTCTTCCATAAAGTGTGTACTCAAGTGCAATAATGCACATGTAGCCTTTATGACTTGAGCCTCTGCCGTTCTCTGGCATTCCCTGATGGATGTAAGAGCATAAAACAAGAATAAAAAAAGCCTGCAAAGGATGCTGTCGAACTGTGAGCCAGAAGTTCTGTAAATCACCTCTGCCAGGCTCAACAGTAATAGCTCCCGCTGTTGGACACACAACCTGATTTTGGCTCCAGCATTACCATCTGGCTACTGTACACCAACCTGAGGTACAGAGCTGCCTTTAGACCACCGAAACCATCCCAGCCCGTGTGGAATTGCTTAAACTGGGAAGTACCTAGGGAGTGATCATCAACATCAGCCCTTATTATCAATGATCTTTCCAGAACAACGTCATCCAACACATCTGGCACTACTCTGTGTAATCCTCAGAATGTTACCCAGCCTTTTCAGGTAACATTACTTCAAAGGAGGCTCAGCCTTGAAAAAAAAGGAGTGTGCGCTAAGGTGAGATCAATCAAGGCATAAACATTGCTGCAGCCCTAACCCACTCACCCAGAGGGCTGGCAATGAGTTTTTCTTTCAGTTAATTCAGGTTGCTATAGAAGCAGCCTCAGCCAGCTCAGGAGGTACAGTATTTGCATGGGAGGTATGGCTTGTAGTGGAGAGGGTACCAAACACCTTTTGCTTCCCTACTTCTAGTTCCTTAGTTTTAGGTCTACTCTGCGAAAAATATCCCACCCTGCTCCACATCTTATTTAGTCCAGAAAGGTCAGAGAAGAGGAAAGAAAAACACCTTAGAACGGTTTCTAATCACAGAGAGCCAGCAAACTGCCCAGCAGCGTAGCATCCCTTGTAACTGCCAAACATCGGGGCAATTATCTAAATGTCAAACACAGCTCATGATGGAAAATCAGTGTCACATTTTAAATTATATTTTCTAGTTTCTTCTACTTCAGCCCCCATGATGGCATGTGAACCCTTTTTACTGCATTCTGAAGATCTTAAAATCCCTGAAGAACTCCTTATGTCACAACTCACAGCTGGCGACTGCAAACAGATCCTGCTGGGTACATTCCCACCCCTGCCCCGAGTCCCTGCACCACGGTGAGGAGGGCACAGACAGAATCCCTGAGTCCCTGGAAACCTAGATTCCTGCACACTCTT
>NW_010413330.1:0-502 GCF_000710305.1 Buceros rhinoceros silvestris | reverse complement strand
CCATTTAAACCTACAGAAACCTGAAGAGACCTAGCACAGGGTCCATCGGGGAAAACTATGGGCAAGACCACTTTGCAAGTCATGTCTGTGCTTCTCTAGGTTTAACAGTAACACCAGGTCCCAGGCCAAGGTGACAGGCAGTGCTGGCCTTCAGCCACCGTGTGGGAAGCCCTGTCCCATCCTTCCTGCCATCTGCTGAAGCAATGAGGAGTCAGTAGCAAGTTTATTTTGGGCATTAATAACCAAATCACCTTAGCCAGGCTGGACTTTTGCCTGCCAGATTTAAATGCTACTCATCGCAGGAGCTGCCTGGGGCTCCTGGAGGAGGGGAAGGTCTCGAAATCAGTCACTCACACCCTACCTTGACGAAAAGGGAGATATCGTGTTCCTGCTTCTCCTCATCCTCCTCTTCCTCCTCCGGGCCGGCTGGCGAGCCCACCTCGTCCTCCTCGTCCGCCCGGCCCCGCACACCGTTCAGGCTCCGACTTGCCGCGTCCCACTC
>NW_010413329.1:159529-160459 GCF_000710305.1 Buceros rhinoceros silvestris | reverse complement strand
ATATATTTTTTATACAACTGGCAAAAAAAAAGCTACTATTGAGTTTAAAAATCAAATTAAATTATTGATACAATAGACTTTTCTGATTCAGCTCTGAGATTGAATGATTTTTCATATGATAGTGTATGATTTTTTTGTTTCTAGATAAATATAATGAAATACTTACAATGTTTGCCTACTGAAACTGTAAAACAGAGAAGTATCTTATTCTTCAATTTTAAACTCAAAGCTAGTGATCAGAGTAGGCTTGAAGAATACTGAGAAAGTACCTGCTCTATACAGGATAGTCAATGCATAAAGACAGGACTTCACGTTTTGAATAAGGTAGGTGCTAGAATACGGCCACCTTGTAAGTGTAAATTTTAATGGATGCCTCTATACTGTGCGTATATCCACAAATGTCGATGATGTTTCGTTTTTTCCTTGAGAATGCAGATATCAGGAATTCTGGCTACCCATATCACATAGCAGCATAGGCGTAAGACACACTAAAATGGACCATTCACACATAATTCTCAGCTGCTCTTCCTGGTTCCACGTAAGAGCTGATAAATAATGTTCTTGTATCCTAAACCTGTATTTTGGAAGCAGAAAGCAAACAAGGAAATGACTGCATCTGGACAAGGTTTTATCTTTTCTGTGCCATTTCTTTTTCAGTTGTTTTGAAGACTAATGCCGGTCTCTAATAGCTTCAACCACAACCGTCCAACTCTGTTTCCTAAGCATGGTGTTCTGCACAAAGTGTTATGCTGCCATGAAAATTGCCATATTAAAGTAACTTCTGGAAACCTCACATAAACCATCAGCTTTGCAGACATGCGAATCCAAGGTAAAATTTCTGAGGCAGGACAATAAATATAAATTATTATCAGAAGAGAGTCTGTCCTTGTTCTTTCTTTGAAGATGTCCATTACAAAATTAAGCAGGAAA
>NW_010413329.1:119903-159427 GCF_000710305.1 Buceros rhinoceros silvestris | reverse complement strand
GAAAATAGGAGAGAGCGGGTTCTGATTACAATGCATAGACGATCCAGTCTCCTTGGATCAAGTCTTCTGGCTCATTGCAGTTGCATACAAGAATCTTACAGTCTCTTAAAAGGATACGGTACCTAGCATGCTTAAAGGTCTTCTGTACGGATAGTTCAGAGTTTTTTCATTTTTACTGTTATGATTTTCACTAATTTTTTTTATTATTTGTAAATTGTTGGTGATCAAAGCTCAAATCCAAGATCTAAACAGAGGAAGGTCTGACAATTCAGATTGTCTGAAAACTTATACACCTGAACCCTGAATACAAGGGCATTACCTTTAGAGCAGGTTTAAAGCAGGATGGAAAACTAGGGTTGCAATTTTATGAGAGAATTCTGTTCTTCAAAGAGAAAAATTGTGCTTACTATCAAGAATTACACATCTTCAAACTTTCCAAAAGAAAGAGCCGAGGAGATAGTTTTGAGATAATAAAAATATTTTTTAAATTTCAAAAAAATATTAAACCAGGAAGTTGAATGATTACCAGCTTCAGAGCGAAGAGCCCAGAATGCATGGAAGCTTAGATTATGCCTTTCAGAAATTCCTCAAAACCAATAGAATACATTTTGGTTGCCATTAGTATAGGGTATTTGAGTGAAAATTTGCTTCACTACTACATATCAAAGCAGCTGTTTCATACGCAAGAAACACCATGAATGTACCTGTTTCTAAAACAAAAGTAAGAAACAGACAAAAACACTAAGAGGAAAGGAGAATCAGTCTTCAATCAGTATTGCCCTCAGCATGGTGTTGTGAGAGATAGTATCACCCACCAGACATGCAAGAGTAAACTTCCCGATTACAGAATTTTGCTGATAAGAACACTAGAAAAACTTTTCTCTGCAGCTTTCATTTCTGGTATTTTGGACTCCATTACATTGTATTCTGTCGTCATTGAATACATTTTATTATGCACAGTAAATGTAAAATACTTATTTTACTTTCTATAATTATAGGCACATCTCTAGTAAAAGATCCATCTTTCGAGTCTTCCTATTCATGTAAAAATAATAATTTAGAAATCTATTAATGCTACTATAGTTTTACTGACCACATGTTTTGAGGAAGTTGTAATTTTTTTAATAATCAGTCAAAATGGGGTAAATTTCCCACAAATTTCGACAAATTTGTGATAGATTAAGTAATATTAGCTACCTGTAAGTAGAGTTCCTGAAGTTAAATTTTTCTGTAATGCAGATTCCATGGACTTGAAGAATTTGATTCTGATGAACATGCTGAGTTAATTAGAAGCAATGTTCCCTGTCATCTCAGAACAAAAGCTAATCACAAGCAACCTTGAAATATGATCTATTTCATTAAATGGTGCAAACAAGGAGCTGACAACTTTTAAAGGGCAATCGCCAAAATCACATGTTTCTTTCCTGAATTACTGTGCTGGTAGGTACCCAGGAGGAGCTGGGAGCCATTGTTTCTAAGGCATGTTGGTTTCACCAAGTCAGTTGGCTGGTACCATATCACTTGCCTGTGAGGTGGCAGTTTCCCAGTTTGTGCTGAGTTTTATAGACCCAAGAACCAGGATCCGCTGCCTCTCACGGTGCTTCTCTCATTAGCACAGCCTTCATTGACTGCCTGGACTGGGCGTCATTTGACACAGACCCCGACTCTGTATTGGGATCTTGTGTCACATGTTGCTGATGCTGGTCTGAACTTGAGATAGATGGTCAACATTTTTCAGTCCAGACAACAAAACATGAAAGGTAAAGTAACACTCCTTTTTAAAGATTTAGAAAAAGAAAACATCAGGTGAGAAAATATGCACACATGTGGTGAGAGGCCTTCGTCACTTGCTTTCTGACATTGCTTATCAATGGAAAGCACTTGAAAGAACACCCTACATATGAAACCAGACAATTCACAGAACAGAATTCCGGGGTCAAAATTTACAGCCTCTACAATGATGGGGAGAAGAAACTCTACAATCTGCTGTTAAACTTGAATCCTACTGCCTACGTAATAACCTTGACTGGGGTCATTGCTTGTGAAAAGCAAACACTCTCCTGTTGCTGGCATTTGAGAGTCAGCAATGCTATCTGAACGGTTGCAATATAAGAACAAAACACCACAGCAAACCAAAATCCATACCCTGAAGCACCTCCATAAGCCTGGTGACTTGACGAACTTCCAAGTGAGCTGCTTAAGACTGCCAAATAGGATAGGCTTTGCTTGACACTACTTCCAATTCCAATTAAGAGAACATCACCATAAGTAGTCTTGAGAATGCAGCAGATAGGATAATTACAGAAACAAGAGTAACTTGGAGTATTTTTTTTTGTTTGATAATGGGCATTCCCAAGATACTTGTTTTATCAAAACTGGTGGGCTAGAAAATAGTAGTAAAATCATAGCATGATTCAATCTGCAAACTACTGATGTGAATTTGTCTTTCCAACAGCAGCCTGTGGGAATTAGATGGAAGCTTTTTTACCGAGTCCTGTTCTACTTTTGGTGTTAATTCAACTTTTCTAAATGTAGTTTCCTTAGGGAAAGTAATTTGCTTCATACCCATCCTCATTCAATCGTATTTCATTCTTGCCTGTTGATTCAAAGTTGGAAATTTTCGCTAGCAGATTGTAATAAAAATTGAGAGTTTGAAAGATCACAGAGACTCATCCAGGCTTCAGAAAAAATCCAAAGCCCACGTGCCATGTTTTAAAAAAACAAAAACAAAAAACCAAACACCCAAAGAAAAAAAGATATCTTACAATATCCTGATACAGGAAAGACTGCGGTGTGAAATTACCAGTCATTACATAGCCTGGAACTCAGGTGGGAGTGTAGCCCTGGAACATAAATCCGTAGAAAACCTGCTTTGTTTTCCTGCTCAGACAACTAATGGGTTTTTTTGTTGTTGTTTGGGTTTTGTTTGTTTGTTTGTTTTTTCCTCAGTGGTTAGTAGTCCTTAGCAAAAATGCTGTGAAAGAAGAATGACTCTTGTAAATTATCCACAGAGGATACGTGAAATATCAGAGCTGAGGAACTGTAGGCAGCATCACAACGTTCTACTCTCTACCTTAACACTCAAAGTAAGATACTTGTCAGCAGCATTATGCCTATAGGCTACTATATTTAGTTTACAGCTTGCTTTGCTGATAAGCGCCAGAGCTATTCTGCTTTCATGCCAAATAAACTGATCCAAGACTGCTTTTAAGTGTTGTTAGAGGATAAAAGCCATTTCTGGTTAGCACCAGTCTTGGCTGAATCTCAACGAGAGACACAGTTCTATCATCCAATTCTCTACTTCTGTGGTTTTTAGATGAAAAAAATTGTTCTAGGTTGCTAACAAAAATTAAACATTTATAACCATGAACAGATAAGTTTTCCTTATATGACTTATTGAAATTCCTATTTGGATAAAATAAGTTTTTCTAGCTGTGATTGAGGAGGTTCTCTTCTATTTACAGAGCAGCAGCATGACAAACTTATGCTATCTCAGGCTGCATGACATCTGGCCCCAGGCTCAGTGCAGTTTCTACATGCACTGCTTCCTGTCAGAGTAATTAAATGCATTTTTCTTGATTAACAAAAATTCAAACAAGATAAAGAGCTAATTTGCTTTCTGCTCTGGGTCCCAGTGGATGAACCACGCACATATATCTTGGGGGTTCTTTGCCATTTTCACTTTAGTATTGAGATAAATCTAATTACTTTCTTGAGAATACTATGAACAGGTAATTTTTGGATGCATCAAGGTTTTCGTAGTAGGAGGTATTATTTAAATTTATACTAAAGTTAGTTTAGGCTTGAGGAGCTGAAAGGAATGAGCCAATATGAACATAAATTTTCTTATTTTATCTTCTTGTGAAAAGGGAAAGGTGCACATTTTGAGTTAACACTTGCCAGCAATTCAAAGCTGCGATCAACTTAAATTTCCGTGAGAAACAAGGAATGAAAAAATACATACAAAACAAATCTGACCAAGGCCATTTCACATTCAAACTACGTGGAATGCAATAAGTGAACACCCAATACAAGCAACGAGCATTTTGTTCTGACGAATGGAAATACTTGCTTATATGAGCCTTTCTTAATTAAATAACATAGTGAATGTCTAGCAATTTTATGGAAAAAATAATGCGATAAATAATTAAAATAGTTAGAACTGAACTGAATTGGTCTTGAAGTTGGCACCCCAGCGCAAGAAGAAAGTCTGCATAGGAATGGGAAGCAAAACCACTTTATCAAGCACTTGTCAGATTTAGAAACATGAAAGGTATGCCTCAGAAACTCTCCTAAAAGAAGATTTAGGAAATTTACTTGTAAAGCCCATTCTCTCTCCCCATCTACCCTTTGAATTCTCTTTTCAAAACCCTGCAAATTCTAACTGCATAGTAGTAACTGCTTCTGTATGAGGTGACCCCTTGGAATACATTAAGCAGACGATAGTTCATCCATCATGTGACCCCTTTGCAAAACACGGGGCTAGCATAACAGCATCAAATACAACTCTTTCCTAAAGCTCCGTATAGGTTTGTAACATGCAAAGGTTGTTTTGTTTTTAATATCCCTCACTTCCTATCCACATAAAATCTAAAATGTTTGAAACCACTACAACTTTTTAATAAGGAGTTTTAAAATACTCCGATGGGTCAAACCACAGTCTGCCTCAGGGTTCTATAGTGGATTTGACATGAACAGCAGCAAGCTTGTGGGTCACTCAGCATATACCTCTGAAACTGTGAGGTTATTTTTCATATTCCTGCAAGTCAACTTCGAATGAATTTGGACTTCAATGATTATCTTTGCTAGAGCACATATTATACCTACCAAAAGTAAGGAAACTTACATGTGCTGTATGGCATCCTCGGACAGAACACAGTTCATCGAAACAAAAGGCTCATTGTAGTGATCCAACGATTCCGTTAAAATTCTGGTCAGCTTCTCCCAGTCAGATTCTGGAAAGTAACTAGAATCTCCAAAACAATGGGCAAAATGGCAGTAAATCAGCGGCTTATGGGTAAACACATGCTCATCCATGCCCTGCTGGTAACAATATAGAAATATAAATAAGCGTTCGCTCAACACGTTAACCCTTTATCACAATTTTCTCCTTTTTCCTGTGTGTGCACTTGG
Source organism: Buceros rhinoceros silvestris (assembly GCF_000710305.1). Taxonomy (NCBI): domain Eukaryota; kingdom Metazoa; phylum Chordata; class Aves; order Bucerotiformes; family Bucerotidae; genus Buceros; species Buceros rhinoceros. The sequence goes on along the minus strand of NW_010413329.1, from coordinate 154,294 downwards.
GAAGTCTGGAAACAATCCTGTTGCTATAGAACCAATATCAGATAGTTTTTTAATTTTTTCTATCAGACTCTGGCAGCATGCCACTTCTAGAAGTCTGCCTTCCAGATCCCTTGCGCTATGTCTTCTCTCTGGAGACAGCTGAAAAGGATATAAAGTGGAATGGTGGTGGATTTGGTAATAGATTTTCATTTAAGCTCCTTTTCTGGAGTGAAATAAGTTCAGTCATTAAAAGATTATTTTCCCCAGGCATTTTATGCTATTTATGTATAATTTCATGTAGTTTTACTCTGCTTTCTTTGGAGTACACTCGACTCCATTGATTTCTAATATTCTCCTAGTCATGCATGGCATGCAACCATAAGGTGGTAGCATCCGAACAGAAAAAAAGGTAAATAGTCTCATTACAAAGAAGAAATTCAAATAGGTACGCCTCTTCAAGTAAACAGAGGACAGAATCCTTCTTATGACTGCAGTGATTTTATCATGTTTTATATTATATTGAAATTATGTCTGTCCAGACCAGGTACAGACCAAAAAAGATTCTATAATAAACAGTCAATCTGGAAAGTATATAGTTCCAATGTCACGACATCTCTGTCATCTTCCTAAGGCTTGAAAAATAGTATGACATGGAACAGGGCGAATACAAATAGATACATCTTACTTCATGTCAAGAATCACACCTCACTTCTGTAGCTTAGATGAGAATTTTGTTAAAATGTTCCATAACTTTTTTTCCCATACACTTAACTGAGCACATACAGGATGATTTCATGGAGCCATAAAAGGACCAAGTCAATAGGAATCTACATATCACTGGGGTGGTGAACACACTCCCTGCAAAAACATTTTTCATTCAAACCGTTTTTTTTTTGCCTTGTATGTGATACTGTCAAACCTTCATGAGAAACAAAAATGTTTCAGTCAGTGATATGCATTCTTGGGTCACCAAAACATGAATATTTACTTCCCAAAGCACGTGTGTTTACTGGGCAGTTAGTGACCTGTTGTAGAAGCAGTAGCAGTTATATAATGAGGTTGCGTGTTTGCCTTGGGAATGGTGAACGCTTCCCCTTCACCCTCCTTTCTATGACTTTCATCTTTCTTGTAATCCCATTTTATTCAGCTCTGACACACCTCTTTCTTTTTAGGAAAGCTTGACCATATCCTACTGGAGTCCCAGCTCTGTTTAAAACTTCTTTTTTCTACATTGCCTCTTCTGTTCTGTGTTCCCAACTTCACACCTAAGGACTACATTAGCATTATAAACAGCACATCAGATTTGAGATGACCTGAGACACTTTTTCCCTTGTTTCTGGTGTGTTCTTCTGCTTGACCCTGGAAGGTACCCTTCATTACTATCACTTTGCTACTCCAACTCTCCATTTCCTCATTGGTTTTTATCAGTCAACAAAGTCTGGCCTTGTTGAAGGCAATGAAATTGTTCCTTTTGACTTCAGGATTTCACCCAGAGTGCCATCTCTCGCATGGTTTCTTCAAGAATGTTGCATTCATTTCTAGGAATTGGCAGATTAAAGTCTCTGTGCTGCAAAGCACTAATACAAATGCATTCACTGAGACTTTTGCAGTGTGGAGTTACTCTGATAATTAAGACTAAATCCAACAAGCACAGTGATAGGTATTTGGTGAGCAGGTGGTTCATGTAACCATACTTCCCCTAACATCTTTATATTTATATACAAGCTAATTCAATGCCATCTATCTATTTTTATGCCTAGTGCACATAACTATTGGGAAATTTTATTTGGAAATTTTCTATGATTGGGGTATTTCTTGTGAAAATTCTCCTTTTTGCGGTGACCTTGTGATCCAGCTGATTTACGTGATTCTAAAAACTGACATCCTGCTTTCCACCTTGCTTCCACCTATTTCCAAACACACTGAAAAAAGGAAATTGTCTTTAAAACCTAGACGTAACATACAAAAGATCAGAAACTACAGAGAAAAAAAAAATCACAAACTGTATCAGAAAGATCAGAAGCATAGAAAAACAAATGATGTTCTCAGCAGCACTGTCGTCCCAGCAATGCCTCTTACAACCAGAAAGATTTTTACTATGCTTTTTATAACATTGATTCCCCTTTGCCAAACCTCACATGCACTCTTTCAGGCTTCCCAAATTGCTGCTGTCTCCCACGCACCTGCTGATGGTCTCACACTACTGCTCACTTCTTGCCAGCTTGATCTACAGTACTAAAAATGTTCTCACTCATATAGAAAGTGACAACTGCATTTGCTAAAAGCTAACTCAGATAGGAAAGCTAAACAAAAAGCAAACCGGCTTGGAAAAAAAAAATTAATGTCAGGTTCACTGAGTTGCCAGATTTTATGGTATTTTTACAAGAATTTGTTTTTTAAAAACTAAGTTCAGAACTGCAGGATGTGTTTCCTTCCACTTATTTCTTCCCTCCACCCCCCCTCACTTTCTGCCTGCAGCATGCAACAGGCAGTACAGGAATTGTGATGAAAGTGCTTTTCCTAGAAAGATCCTGCCAAATTTTGGGGGCAAAATGAATGAAACGGGAGGACCATCCATATTTGAAAACACAACTGTTATTGAGCAGCTATTGAACGTGGCCTTGCAAGTAGCTGAGGAAGAGCTATCATCTGCCATGGGAGGCACTTGGATTCCTTGGCACTCTGCACGCTCCTTGCTCCCAGCAGTCTGCTCTGCAACTGAACATAGGGTAACTTGTCCGTGCGCTTGCAACGAGGGAAAGCACAGCACATGGCTGCAGCATCACAATACAGGGAGGGAGGAGAAGGACATCTCAGGGGTTATGCTTAAACACAAGTTTGAGCAAGTTTGTTGCATAAACAAAACAAAACAAAACAAGGAGAGAAATAAAAGCCAGAAGAAGCTGGCAGCTTTAATCCAGAGCCCGGATTTTGTCCTTTGCTATGTCAGGCTTCATCTATTACATGTCTGCTTCATGGACGGAACGGAGAGATACCACGTAAGCTTTAGGTGAGCTCCCTTCAACAGGGAAACAACATAGTCCTGTGGGAACTAGCATTCTGCACACATGTTTACCTGGCTTTTTCAAGGTAAGTGGTAAGTGTGCAGTGACCATGGATCTGCCACATTTAGGTTGTTTCTGGCAGTTGAGTCAGCTTGTCAAGGCTCACACTACATAGCACAGTACCTCACTGTACAGACAGGCTCAGAATAAACACATTTGGAAGTACTATTGTTTGCAGGAACTGTTCACATTCAGTTTTAGAGTAGTCTAAATCACAAACCTAATTTCTTAATCATGTGGCAGCTTGTCATGGGTGCCAAAATTTGGAACTTCCAAAAAAATTATTGTACCACATCCGTATTTTGCCCTCTACATTGCTGCAAAGTCATCTATCACACTCATCTGTCACACTTGACTGGGATAGAGGCATGACTCAAATATTCTGAAAAACTGGTCTTACCTTCTCATTCCTACTACTTCCATCTCCAAGGAGGACTGCCTGGGAAAGGCATAAGAAATCAGACATGTGAGATCTACTAGTAGATCTAGTAAATGGGTCTAGTAAATACTAAACTTTTAACTATAAGCTTCGTACAGCAGAAACCGAGGAATAAGAGCATGACTGTTATGTAATGCATTATAATTTTAAAATTAAAACCATGATTGTATCCAATCACTGTGAGTAGAAAGTTCTGGGTTGTTTTCTGAGCAGACAGATTGCATCTTATATGAGTGAGATGATAGATTCCACAACACTGTAACTGCAGCTTCAGTACAGGAAAAGGATATTTATGGTCCTGCTCCATATGATGGTTAGAGCGTCCATCTCTGGGAATCGGACAGCAAACAGAGAGAAAAGTCTCTGAGAAAAAAAAGTATGTGTGGAGGAAAGGATAATTATTTCTTTAAAAAATAAACCCACATAAATATTTTAATAACACTGAAGCCCAGAAATTGAAAGCACATGTTGAAAAGATTTTCACAGCCAAAGCACAGTGTTAAGTATCTTATTCACTCCCTGTCTCACTCGATGGAGATCATGATTACTATCAAGTTAGTATGAACCCTACCAAATGAGCCTGACTTCAGGGCAGGGTGCTCCTTTGCAGCTGTTTTCTTTCCAGAATGCCTAATAATCTGTGTATATTTAACCAAATTGGAACAGTTCAGAGTCTGAATGTTGTCAAAAAAAAAAAAAAAAAGCAGATAACACCTTAGTGTAGTACCAGGCAAAGGGGAACTCTATTAGAGTTGTTAAATTTCTTAGGAAGAGTAGTATATTTGTCCTTTATCTTGGATCAATCCAATTATACTTCTACTATTAACATCTTATGATCTCTTTAGTCACCTAAAAACAGAGAACTCTGAAAAATTACCCAAGGATTATTTTTTCCCCTTGCTTGCAGAACATTTCTATATGAAAGGAAAAAACCCTCCTGTAAATCAGAAAGTTAAAAACAGCATGTATTGAAGATAAACAGAAGTTTATAAAACTCATACACTCTTGTAGAAAATATACTTTCAGTCAGCATTTTCAAATGAAACCATGTCATAGAACATTCCTAAACAACCTAAATGTAAAGTGTACTAATATATGCAGTATCAGAATTTTGATTCTCTAACATGAAACCAAGCATTATGAGAAGGTATTTAATATGTGTTTCTCAATATTATTAGCAAAAAATTGTTGACAATTTCAAATACAATTCAGACAACACCTCAAATGCTGTAAAGATGGTTTCAGATGAGTGCACAAACACAATTTTAAAAATTCCATATATTTTCAGGTATGAAAAGAAATTAAAACTAAGCGGATAAAAATCAATGCTTAAGAAAAAACTCAATGTAAGGCAAAGAAACCATGCTAAACGTATTTCAGAGTGACCATAAAAGGAGTCTAACAGTGCAAAATGGTAGCTAGGCACAAGGTCTGCTATCAAATAAAAGGACTCCAGCACTTTAGGCTAATTAGGTCTCTTAATTTCAGCTGTCATTAGTACGAGAAAATAAGTGAACCTGACCTTGAACTTCTTGTGCAAGGGGATGAATGAATAGTTGAAACACTAACTGAACCTGCTCACTGAAACACTGTCCTTGCAGTCAGGACACCACTCTGCCCTCTCACAACCGACATGAGTCTCGTTATTAGAAGCCAGCTTATAGGAGAATAGTCAGTACGAGTCAATAATTATAAACTACCATGGTATTACTTTAGTATTAAGACTATAATCTCACTATTGATACTTGGTCTTCTCCAAAACCCATGATGTAATTTAGTAATCAGTCACAACCTGTGATGACCACACACACACATGCATAGGACTAGCCATACTGGTTCAGAGTGAGGATTCACGCAGACTGGGATGCGGTCAGCAGCAGCTGCCATCCAAGGAGAGTAAAACCAACACAAGCACAAACACTATTTTCCCTCTAATACTCTCTCGGTTTCAAAATAATTTCAGCTTAGGAGATTTTCTGAGCTTTTTGTGCTTTTTCTATGCACAGGCTTCCAGATGTAAGCATTGGTCTCCCCTTGAACTTACGAAACTTCTTTCCATTACAGCCTTTGGAATGGGGTTGCAAAGGCCCTTTGTCCACTGCACGAACTCCCTCTTCTGGTTTTAAACCTCTCTCTTCCATTCCCTTCACATGTTCTTTCACTGAGCAAATAGTAAATTCACGTTCACCTTCTTTCCAGCAGTTGTGCTTTTGAGGACTTCTAACGTACCTGCTCAGGTGGCCTCTTTTCAAGGCCATCCTCGATACAGAACCTGTTCGCTGCTTTTGTCATCTTTGTTGCTCTTCTCTGCATCTTTTCCAGTTCCAAAACATCGGGTTTTGCAATGACATGACTAGAATCTCACACAATTACCAACGTCCAGGTGAACCATGCCTTCATATGATTGAATAATTATGTTTTCTCTTTGTTCTCTGTTCCTTCCCTAATAACGCTTTTTTTTTTTTCTGGGTGCTGCCAAGCACTGAGCTGATATTTTCATCGAACTCTTTATCATAACTCTCAGGTCTTGCTCTTCAGTGGTAACTGTCAGTTCAGAGCCCATCACCATCTACATGAAATAGGCTTGCTCTTCCCAGTGCACACGGACTTTACATTTATCTACACTAGATTTCTTCCGGGTAATTTTATTACCCAATCACTTCGGCAGTTCTTCACAGCTGCTCCTCATCATTATTACCTGGAAGAATTTCACATCATCACCAAACTTTGCCACTGCGTTGTTCATGCCTGTTTCCAGGTATCTTACACGTATTTTTAAAGAGCACAGATCTCTCTATGGATCTCCCCCGGTGACATCTCCTCCAACACAAGAACCAGCCGGTTGCTCTTATCCTCTGTTTCTCACATTCATGGCCAGCTATTAAGCCACAGGACAACTTTTGTCCATGGTGTGGCTGTTTAATTTCTTTATGAGGCCTCAGTAAGAGTTTCTCAAAAGTCTGTTGGAAACCCAAGCAGAGTACATTGCTTGCTGTTCAAACACATTCAGCTGTTTCAGCCTTCAGAGCTTTTGGGTGGAAAGGGCTTATCACTGTTTATTACTATTCATTCTGACCTTTGGTACTGTTATTCCTTTCTCAGTTTTTTCAATTTTAGGCAGACCTTTACTGATGTCTCCATTCTCTCCCTAGAAAAAAACCCAAAATAGTTTCTATGTGGGAATATACCCAGTTTTACTCACAGCAAACATCTGTTCAAAAACTTAGTTAGCTTCCCTGGAAAGCCTTTATCCTTTGAGTAGCTGTTTTGTATGCATCAGGTGTTTCTGCTGAAGTGATCGAAAAAGTTCAGCGGAAATTTTGATCCCTGACAGCAGTTACTCCTTAAAATCTTCTGGCTAGACCGATTAGAGTTTTATATGTAGTCTGTAGTTTACAGTCTTTCCTACTTTCTATGTTTGGACACAACTTCAGTTTTCTGAATGATTCTTCCTGTTTCTAGCAGCTATCTTTCCTTTGCTGATTAGCCATGCCAGTCTCCTTTTACCCTTTCTGAAGTCTTTCCCAAAGGAATGCTCTGCTGTGCCTTTAGCTCAGTGATCGTCTTGCTCCCTGGAAGGATTTAATTCTTTTAGTGGCCCATTTTAGCTTCTTTCTAGTGGTCTTCCCTGTTTTCACAGAGTTGCACTTTTTGATGTTAAGCACACTTCTGGTGGATTTTTTTGGCCTTTGTTGCTCCTGGGGGGGGACGGAATTGAAGTACATTACGGTCACTGTCACAGGGCTGCGATTCCATTGTGAGATTTTGAACCAGATCCTGCACATCACTCAACACACAAACAAGCTGTCACTCAGTGTGGTCTAGTTGTTTAGGGAGCTGATCTCAGGCCCCCGCTCTGGTTTGCTGCTCAGCCAGCTCAGACACAGGTGCATGGCTCTGTCAGAGGATTTGTGTGTGGGTCTGTCAGAAACAGGATTAAGGGAACTGAAATGTTGTTTCCTTTACTAGACTGGGTATTTAATAAATATGGCAGAGAAACAAGGTTGCAGAGAAGTGTAGTGCCTTAGCAGACACATTTTGCCTGTCTTTGCAATTGAAACCCTAACCGCCATAAAAACGGAAAACCCCAAGCCTAAGCACAGGTACAGGCAGTGGCAGCCAAGATGTGGCAAAAGGCCGGAACACCATGTCTGCTACGCAACTGCCACAAACAGCTCCTTTGATCTGGCAGCCAAAACATAGCCAACAAACCCTGAAAAAAATCAATCCCAAATCAAATTTGATACAAATGAAGTTAACCCTTAATAGGGCTCCCTTGGGCAGGGTTTTGGTCCCTTCTCTTCATGTCTTAAGAAAGACATGTCACTAGTCACTAGAAGCTTCCCTATTTCTCTGCATTGCGTGTGGCAGGCTTCCAGGCCCTGCCAAGAAGAGTATCACCATAAATCCTTAAGACACAAAGGCAGACAAATAGTCCCACTGGTGTGTGAAGGTTTGGAGAAGACCGCAAACTTATTCGCTGTACTCCTTGGAGAGTCAAAGGACTTTTGAGGAGACCTGGGATGTCTTAATGCATGATTCTTTTACAATACAGTGCTTATTCTCCTCTTGGGCTCCTGGGGATGCCTTGGCAACGGGTCTAACTGAGTATTTTCCTACATACCTCGTGCCCTCAGCACCTTTTATCTGTTAACTTCTAACTGTCGTTCCTTGTCTCCTCTGTGCAAGACAGAGCACCATCTGTCTGCTGTGCAAGGCTGTAACAAAATGTTAGGATGTTCATTCTATTTAAACGAAGAGCTTGAGTGTTACCATGAGCAAAAACATTTTGTTAAAATATGGCATTTGGTGCACATACCCAAAGATGCTGATCTACTGAAAAACTTTCAGCAGTGGGATTCATGCATGTGACACACTGACAGTTGTGAATTTCTTTTAAAATCAGTTTCTGTCTGTCATACCTATGTAGTTACAAAATAACAAAGGGATAATAAAGCTCAATTGTATATTCACAGTTTGAGATTTCTATTGACAGATCTTCACACTGAATGCTTCTGCAAGAAAGTGTGATTATGTAGCTCTCTGTTAAAAGAACTGAAAACCTCTCCTTTGTTACAACTCTCTTACACACCATTTCTATCATTTGGAATCCTTAAAGGGATGTGTCAAAGTTGACAGGCCCAAATTTGGCCTCCTCTCACCAAATTATATTTGTAGATTTAGAATATCTTCCACTTTGGAAAAAATCCCAGCAGTCAGCCTCTCCAAGACAAGGGCTAACTTCCTTGCCTAACTGCAGGTCAGCCAAAGAGCCAACAACAACCTACCCTTTCATCCCCCAAAATGCAGGTTTCTGCTCATGTTCTCCACCATCCTTCCTCTTACGACCTACATATTAAGTTGTTACTGGGTTGAAAAATCGCTCTGCTTACTCATTTAGCTGTGGGTTATATGGTTTTATTAGTTAAACTTGTGGCCTCTAACCCTCCACATTGAGAGCTCTATTGTGTCACACCCATGAGAGTGCTCTATCAGAGCTTTACTTAAAATTTACAGAGCAAGCCTTCTAGGTTCTCTACAATGGCAGCTAGTTTAACTTCTTGAATCTTTGGTTTCTAGCCTGAAAATTAGGTCAGTAACATTTTCGCGATCTATGGGAAAGCTGTGTAGTTCACTTTGTCCAAAAGAATCCTAAATCTGTAGGAGCTAAAATTAAAAAAAAAAACCCCAAACCTGGGAAAGCTGTGTAGTTCACTTTGTCCAAAAGAATCCTAAATCTGTAGGAGCTAAAATTAAAAAAAAAAACCCCAAACCAACCCCCCCCCAAAACCCCCCCCCCCCAAACACTTAGTTAAATAATATCTGCTTTTACTTCACTGAGAATCCAGAAGGATTCCAGGAATGAATTTATGTTTTTGTAAAAAATTACTTTGAGGTATTAAAATACGAAGTGCAATAGAATAGGACTGCAAGTCTGGCTGTTGAGTTGTTCTTCACAAAAGAATAATTTCACTTCAGAAAAAACTGTTACTCTCTTAGATAACTTAGAAAAAAACCCCCAACCAACCAAAAACTGAAGGAATACCTAGTTTCACAGAGTTGCAATGCTTATCTTCTCCTCCAGTTCCAGCAGGGATCCCAAAAGGATTCATTTGAATGCATATGCCTAGAGAAGGCCTTTAGATTATAATTTCTTCTGGTCTAGATTTTTTAGAGACCTGTATCCAGAAGATTAAAATTTTGATCCAAGCATCCTAAAGTAATTATTCTAAACTGCTAGTCATCTTTAGCCACTTTTCCTTCCAACACCTTGGTGAATTTTATAAGTGAAATAACTGCAAAGGAAAGACTGAGGGCATCTTCCTTGTTCCATATCCTCTTTCCCCCGTCCTTTTGGAAAATTTAACAGGGTGCACAATGGTGATTTGGAGTTCCTGGACATATTATGCTTCAAAGCCTTTTAAGCAAAAAGGTAACAAGTCCAGAAGCTCCCACATCTTAGTAGATCATTGGATTTCTGGGAAAGAAACAACATCTTTTTTATTCCTTCTCTTAAGCCAGACCCAAACTATGTGATATAACCAAAACTCTGACAGAACACTGTCAGCAGAATACTCTACTGCAGTTAGCAAACAGGATGTAATCCTTCTAAACTAGATTGAAAATAATTGACAAGGGGCAGGTTATAAAAAGTCGGGAACAATATCTGAAAATACATTTCCCACCCTGAGGCCTTGCATCCAGTTTTTGTTTCCTTTGCGCATCCTGGTGTCTTGGCTGCACTCTCTGTGACTGAAGGACCGTAAAGAAAGACCGTAGCAGAAATCTCCACAGGTAGCAATAGGGAACCCACAGAAATCCTGCTAGGCTCTGGGGCTGAACTAGTTCTCCCACATGCTCATTTTATGCTGAATTTTTCCCTGTGAGGTTTCTTTGGAAAGATTTCCACAGGCAGATAGCAGGTGAGGAGCCAGAGATCTTAGCGCTAGTGGAGAGGCTAAAGCTCCCACAATCTACCTCTGACTTACAAGGAAGTGATGGCCATCTTCTCCTACTCTGCAGACCAGGGCAAGGACACATGACATGACTTCCTTACTCTGAAATCTCAGGTACTTGGCACTAGAATGAATACTGCAGACTGATTCAAAAGCTGGCTCTTAACACCACTAAAAATCCTAAGCATATCCTAACAACAAAAATGGAGACAAACACCATAATGGGATCATCTTAAATAAAAAACATCAATTGAAAACTATTAAAACTTTTACTGATAGCTGTAGTCAAGGCATTGCTGGATTAAAGCATGAAGTTAAACGGAAGAACAGGCATTAGTATCAGGAATATTGAGATTAATTACCTTTAACAGCCCAAAGGAGTGTAATTTCTCTCAGTTTTCTCCTCCAAGGGTTTTTGAGCACACCTACCATCAGAGCAGATGCTGTTACAGTAAATGTTAAGGCAATGCCTCAGGCCTATGAATATCCAAGCAGGTGTTTTGCTTTAAGCACAAGTTCTTCCAGGAGACAACCCAAGGGATCTATGTGACCCAAACTACTCCAATAGCAACTGCTTCAGAGCCTAAATGTAATTTGGGGGGCAGTAATTTGGATTAACTTCTTCCTCTCTCTCAGATCAAAACTAACACGGCCAGATACAATGTGACATTACTCATTAGTTACCTGTAATATCTCATGATTAATAATCAGAGGAGGTTACCACAAACATAACTTAAAACACTTCTACAGTTTTTAGCATATTTATAGTTTCTATTGTTTCCAATCTTGGGAAAAAACAAATATTTCTGGAGTATATTTGGCACAACCTCCCTTTATTGCTCTGCCTTGAAGTGCATTTAGAGAAGAGATGCCATACTACAAAGTTAAAAAAGGAAATCTCCTTTTCTGTTTTTCACAGTGCTGAACTGTGCAGTACAGGAACTGGGAAAATAAGTTTCTCCACTAGGATGTGGACACAGAGGGTTTGAAAAGTCTAACTCCATCTAGGAAACGTCCTTTAATTTTTTGCCTTTTCTGCCATGTTTGCTCTGCAGATGCCAAAGGTCCTCCAAGCTTCATAAAGTTAAATGACTTCTTCAACTCATTTTTCACTGGTAACAGAGAGGATGTCAGACCAGGACTTGCAGATTCTGGGTTACATATTTCTTTGATTGACACTCATCCTTCTTGCCCACTATTTTTTCCAATTATTTTTGGTTAATACTTTTCTTCAGCAAATCCTGTGCAGGAGTCTCTGAAATTAATTTTATGTGGCTCAACCATGGCACCAACGAACTGCAGGATGTACACAAAGGAGAGCTATAGTTTGAAAATTTGTCTTTAGCATAAAGGCAGCAAAAATAAACCTGTGTATTACAGTATTCTCTGTTCTGTCCAACAATTCAAAAATGAATAACCAGTGTGCTAAAATCCCTGTAATTGCAATTATCTCTCCCTCCCTCTTGAAATGTAGGTTATAGAACTAATAGTTTATACCAGGAAAATAGTCATTTATCTTTCCACATTTATGACAATGAATGATAGTTATACTGCATTAAATAAGTAATTTCCTCTCCTAAAAAAACATGTCTAGATTTGATCAAGGATAGGTAAAGAGGATGTCAAAAATTCTATCAGAATTGACAGCATTTCTATTGAAGTTACCATTTGTCATTAATTGAGCTAATTGAGTTACTCAGATGCTGTGCATATGGTGTGAGGATTTTGTCCTGATTTTTTAAATCCTTTCCCCCCCGCCCCCCACCCAGTACTACTCAGAAGGGACTATACTGATTCTTCCACATCTTAAGTGGTGCAAAACAAAGCCATGGGAAAGAATCAGGCCCATCGAAACCAGGAATTTTACAGCTGCAGACGCTGAAGTGCAGGAGAGACTGTGTAGTAACCACAAGGGACTTGGGCATAATTTTCTGGTAGTTCAGTAACCTTGGCAGACAGAAGGACCTCTTTGCAATTCCAGCCTTTCTAACCAACATAATTGATTCCTCTTTCTCCAGAAAAACAGCTACAGAATCTTGCAAACAAACTGTCTCAGCAGTATTAATGAAGACAACCTATTTGCAAAGACAAGATGCAGAAATACCTCTACATTAGTAGCCATAGAAAGATTATGTTAAACTGCTAGGAAAGTGCAAACTGATATAAATTACGACACTTGTGTGTTTTTAATATACCAAGTTAATGTGACAGAAAGTCAATTAATAGACAAAGTAAAAAAGTGGAAATACACAGCATTTAAAATCACACTGGCTTGATATTCGTCTTAATTTTCTGGTAAAACTGAAAGATTATTAACACTGCAAAATAAAAATACAAACAGGTATTTCAGCAAGATTATATTGTCTAGAATTTGAAATTCAGTGCAGTAGAATACTGCATTTTCCTGTCACTGAAAAAGTGAAATGTAATATTAGAATTATTACAGTATCTATATGCACATTTTCCAATATAAACGGTATGCCATAAACATAACTCATTCTACTACTGCATGATTATGTTGGAATAATATAACATGGCCATAAATGAAGATAAATGATGTTGAATTGCTTGCTGTATTGAAATACTATTCAAGAAGATCAGAATTAAAATAGGGACACTTAGTAAATAGTGCAGCAATGGTTTTATCCTTTGAAAAGTGTCAATTGTATGTGAAAATGAAACTGAAGATACACTTTATTTATCGCACCAGGTACTTCATTCACATCCTAGAAAATAGCCATATCAATGGCAGAAATGAGGTATGAAGTTAGGTTGTGTAGTGGATAAAATTATAGTCTGATGAGGTAGTGGGGAAAGAAAAAAATTGCATTCTATAAACCTCCAGTTGGAAAAAAAAACATAGAGCTCCATACTACCTTATCATTTAGACAAACATATGAACTGGAGGAGCCAGACAGAAAAATTAATATGTTTAATATGTCAGATGTGGGTTTTGTATTGGAAAACACTCTACATAATTCAGACACATTATAGTTATCTGGCTGTTTATACAAAACATGTTAAGATAAGCCATGAGTGAAATACTTGTGGATGAGGAAGAAGAATTGTCTCAGGACTAAAACAGGCTCTGAAATATGGGGTCAATTAGTTCATTCTTGCTCTTGCCAGAAACAGATATGATTTCTTGGGCAAGTCATTTAACTCAGATTTATCTCCTCCCTCTGCATAACAGATACGCTATTGTTAGGTCCCTCACTAGGATGTTATGTGGTTTAAGTGTCTTAATATTGAGATCCTCGGGTATAGGGTTTTCATAAACAGAACTATTCCATTCTGACAGATGGCAGCACCTTTGAGCTAAGACTGCAACCAGCTTCCACTTACATATTATTTCCCTTCACAGCTCAGGTTTGGTAAGTGGCCTGGCTTAAAAATTACTAGGTATTTTTCCCCTCAATGCATACAACATTGCATCTGTTTCTGTCAATAAAATTGATAAAGGAAGAAAAATGAGGAGGAAAATAAGGTGCTGGAGAGCATGCTTATACCACACAATTGAGTGTGAACCAGGGACAGCAGAATTAGCACTAGCCAAGCTGATTACAGAACTAGGAAAATCTGGCTAACCTGGCCAGTTAGTCAACCTTCACAGCGTTGGTCTGAAGACTCAACAGGCACTATGAGGATTCACTCTTTCATACCAACTCAGCTGGTACTGCCTCAGGGAACCAAGGTCCTTATCATGGCATTGACTTGTCTGGTGAAGATTAGCCTGGGAAATACTAGCAGCAAACCTTCAAATTATTAGTGCTACTTCTGAAAAGTGAAAGAAATTTGATGGAAATTTTCCCTACCAAAAACTGCATAACATAGACACTCACTTTTCAGAAGACACAACGTAAGAACACAGAAAGACAATTTGCCTGAGGTCCCCTACTACAGTCTCCTTTCAGACTTTCAAGAAGAAAATTATCCTCTCAGATAATAAAGAAATCTCTCTTTGATACTGCCAAACAGGAAACATCTGAAAGATGCTTAAAACTATCAAATTATTAAACTAAAACAGTGAAAGGTTCTGAAAGATGACAATACCTCATGTGCAAAAACTGAAGTAGTTCAGCAGCATCATAAAAAGCATGAATATCATCAATCTTAAACAGCCCATATAATAAACAAACATTTTTATTAAGCATTAAAAATTCCTAGTTAGTCACCACGTAAGTGATATAAATGCAGGCCAGGAGCCAGCTGGATCTTTCAGAACAAAGCACTCATCCAACAACAAGCATATCCTATTCATCAAGTAAAGAGACAAATGTAATGTTACAGCCTGATTTTCTGTGCCAAAGAACTTTGTACTTATCATGCCCCACAAAACTGTCATCCTCCTTCAATGGAGCTGTCAGGTCCAGCAACAAGACCCTGCAGGAGGGCTGCCTCAAGTGCAAATGAAGGGAAGAAGAGGGTGGGGAACGGGAGAAGTCTGTGGTATGTTTTAAATGAAAGTAAATGAATCCTCACTTTCCCCCTTCTCTACAGAACCTAAGCATGTCCTGATGAGAAACCTGCAAGGCCATTAGGAAGTTCAGCATTGATAAATATGGGCTGAGACACTAAACTTCTAGTGTGAAACACTGACATTTCCCAGCAAAGTTGTTTACAAACTTTACCTTAAGCTCCACCTATTCATGGAAAATTCTTTCTCGGGAAAGAATAAAATGAAAGAAAGAAAGAAGCAGGGGAAAGCAACAAGAGGGGTAAGCCCTCAGGAAATCCTAATTGGAGGAAGATAAAAATGAGAGAAGAGATGGATATAGGGAAACATACAGTTACGGAGAAGTGAAAAAAACCCACCACCACTGCACATTCACATCCAATGTGAATTAATCCTTGTTGCTCCTACAAATTAATTTCCATTCAATGTGAACTCTTTGGAAGTAAAGATGACATGCAACACCTCTTGCGCTAAGGTTTATCACCTGGCCTTGGTTGTAATACGTGGGTCTATCTTGCAGCCTTGACATCACATGTTCATGGGTGAGTGCTGCCATGCTGGACTGCAAAGGGAAGGGAAAAGGGTGGGGACTGTCTCTCTCCTCTGCCTTGGGCCTATCTGAGCAGATTTCTCATTACAGGTGTGCAGCACAGCACACCTGCTCAGCAAGGCTTCTAGTGGTTACAGGCCACTTAAGGGGGTCAGACTCCATAGAAAAAACTGCACATAGGTGCAGTGGCAAATATCTGTCTGCATCACACCCACTGGTACCTGCAACACCTGTCATCTAGCTCATTTGATACTAGAATACACAGACTTCTGGATACACAGAAGTTTGTGCCACGGCCCCAAGCAGGGGGAATTTCAATTTGCTCTGGCATATCCTCATAGCCTCTCAGCAGAAAGAAAGCAGTTTTTGCAGTGAGACAAGGAGGACATGGCTGATTAGTGGCAAAGGCTGTAACCATTGGACAGCATCATACAGACAGCCTTTGGGTTTGCAGTGGAAATAATTCAGATTCCTGAGATTCCTGCTCATCTCTAGGCCTAGTCTGGCAAGTACATTATATGTCTCAGGACAAGACAGGGCAAGAAAAGCAGAGGGGAGCAGGATGCAGGTGCATACACATTGCATATGTGGGAGCTTGCACACACTCCTCCCTTCCAGTTGTCACACACATCCCTTTCAAGAGATGTTTCCAGTCCATTTTTTTTTTCCGTGAGTGTGCAAGGGGAAGAGAAAAGAAACAGCCATCCTCCAGTGCCAACTCAGTCTGATCCTTGTTGTAGCTCAATATTAAATTGCCCAGGAGACACAGACTTTTTCCATAAAAGCACACTGCTAGCAATCTAGAAGGGGTTCAGTCTGGAAAGGATGGAACAGATGGAGGAGTCTGCTGTCCACGCCAGTCAGCAAAAAGGATACTAGGAGGAAGAGCAAGTGGAAGGGCAGACTTTTCTTGTTTAAATGGGTTGAGAGGAAAGGTTTGGTGCGTGAAGGGAAAGAAATCCAGAAGCACAAACCTCAGTTACAGAGTGCCTAGGAGGCAGTGATTTTCCTGGTGTGGGAACAAGCCTTTACTTGCAGAAGAAAGCTCTGCTGAGTCTATTGCAGAGATTAATGCTGTGGCGGCTGAATACCCTCTGTCTCCTGGTAAAGGTTATTCCTCCTGCAACTCCTGTGTTTGCAATGGTGTCCTTACCTGCAATGGTTTGCTCATGTCCTTACAGAGGGATCCTATGGCATTTTTCACACTGAGGCTAACCTGAACTCACAGACAGACTTGAGGATAGCCAATATCCAGCAAGAAGGAAAAACGTGATGGGGGTCCTCTGCAAGTGTTGGTCAGAGTACCTGCCAAACCAGGTCCTGTCAAAAACACCCCTCACACATAACAGTTCATCTGCAACAATGTCAGGGTAGGGTGGGTTAATTTGCGTCGATGGGCTCCCAACTCCAGAGGATGGCACGATGACAGAAAACTGCACTGAAAGCCAAATGTTAAATAAAGTTACTTCCCATTAAGAAACACAAATAAAAAAAAAATTAGCATTAATTTAGAAAAATGCAAGCCACTACAGTCTAAAAAAAAGCAGATCGAGTGAAAAGGAGCAATGTGGAAAGTAATTACAACAGAAGGCGCCCTATGATGGAAGAATAGAAGGTTAGGACTTGCATTTTTTTAAATGTTGCCTTAAAGCCAGAACATCACTGCTGTGGATCTTCATCTCATTACCATTCTCCCCCCAAACGAGGATCTCTGTTTGGATTTCATCTTCCATTGGAGTGAATGCAGCATGGCAGCACATGGTAGAAATTAGCAAGGAACCACTAAAGAGAACAAGGTACCCTAGCAACAGCTACTCTGGTAGCAATTCCAAATGTAAATATCTCAGTTGTCTACCAAAGTATTTGTGGTGGCATTGCATTTTCTTTTTCTTTCTTATCCTTTTTTTTTTTACTAAAAGTCAAAACTGTTGCAGAATCTTTGAAATTAAATAGTTTCTTTAGTCAGAAAATAATTTTTCGCCAAAAATTATGTTGTAAAATTTTGGCCTTAGCAGTTGACACATATTTTTAAGAAAAATCAGATACGGCTCTGAGGCTTGAGATTCTCGATGTATGTTTGAGATCATACATTAGAACTTAGAATTTTCTTGAACTTTTTTCTTTGTACTGGTTCACTGATCACTTTTCTTCCTCTTTAAGAGGAACAGCTGTTATTTCACTAGAATACGAACACTGAGAAAACTGGCAACAGCACTAAGCACAACTTTTGAAAGGAAAACACAGAGAAAATACCAGAGAAAAGGATGCATCGTACTGTGCAGTATTACCTTAAGTAAAACAGTGAAACTTGCTGTTTTCCTATTTAAAATGAGAAGCACTAGGAAATGTACCTATCCCACCATTACAACATCACATGGTCATCAGAAGCAGCTCTTCTCTAATTAGGGTTTTCTCTGTCCAAAGAGATCAGACTCATTAAGCAAAACAGTGCAGCCTAATACCTGAAAGCACCCTTCCGTCTCAGCCAGTCTGCAAAAACCACGAGCATGTGGCTCATCGACAGCACTGCAGGGGCTCACACAGTTCTGTGACACTAACTTATCTGTAAGTGGGAGATGAAGTACAGTCAAGTGATGCATTCTGCCTTTCTCTTGCAAAAATATCACAAATCAAATTATTTTCCTTTGCTGCACAAATCCTTTCACCTCAGCTGTGTAAGCTAGTATTTACTACTGTGCAGAGTCCACATCTGAGTTTCCATGTGCCCCTGCCCTTGCCGACTACAAATTTGGTTTGGCTTTCCAGCACTTTCAGAGGCTTTTTTCAATTGCAAAAAATGCAAATTTTCCATTTGCCTCTTCCAGTCTGGATTTTAGAGACATCTCTGGGAGTTTGGGCATGGTGCCCGGTTTTCACGGCTTACTTTATGTTAGAAATGTGAGCGGTACAGCCAAAATAATGAAAACCAATGATATTATCTTGTAAATTATACTACTTAGAAAAATCAAATGGTAAAGTAACATGTAATAAAATAAGCAGTGGTAAGCAAAAGACACAAACCATGCAAAACATCAAAACCAACCTGGTGTAAACATTTTGGCCACTGTGCTCTAAACGGTAAAATACTGATTTCAGAGTGAAAGTTTTCTTATCATATTGCTATAGCTCTAAGTAGTAGACTGCTGCTTTCCAGACATCCTGAGGTGAAAGATATGGGGACCGAAGCAGGAGGATATACATTTGTCCCGAGAATTGTGACTTACAGCCTTAGGGCACAGAGCTTGGATTTTTCCAAGAATTGAGCCCTTTTCTTCCATCATCTTCCCTGGCCTGAGAAAGGCTGGCAAAGCTTAGGCCAAATTCTGTCTTTAATGTGCAATTGCCCATATACTTTAGAGAAGGAAGATGAAACGAAACTAACTATAGCTTTGAAAACAGGAACAATGACTTAAAAGCACACCTCAGCCTCATGCTGAGTGACTTAACTGATGCACAGAAATTCGTAATAACAGCAATGAACGGTCTCCAGTATAGATAGAACTCTAGAAGTGGTGCGTACATTAAAGTACTGTTGTGGAACATTTTATTACAGAATGTGGAAAAATCTGGCCCACACTACTTAGGATGAATAGCAGAAAGATAGGTGAGCATCACCTCACTCACGTGGCACCTGGTTTCCTAGAGGTAAATGTAAGTCTATTGACATTAGGCAATGAACTCCAATTTAAGTGTCAGCAGGACAAAATGTTCAGTCATAAATCTTGTTGAGGTGCCAAAGAACTCCATTGCCCTAGGAACTCTGCTGCTAACCAGAAGGAAGGCATGGTGAGAACAGTGAGCTCTGCTTCACCTGCACAGTATACAAAACCAGAGCAGCCTGTGCATGCTGGACTCAGAAACCAAGCAACGCTGGGACCTTAGGAACATATCATGGTTCCTGATGTCTGCTAGTATTCACTGCTATCAATACCCATCTCCACTAGATGATTACCTTGCATGTACTTCACCTTCATTTAGCCCCAGGAGACTGGGCATCCTCTTACAAAACTGAAGCCTAATCCTGCTTGCTTTCTAGTAACATAATCAGACCAATTTACTCATGCAAAATTATCCTTTTCTTTTCACATGCAGAAATCCTAGAACAGAACTTCTCATATAGCACAAAACTTCGGTTTCTCCACAGAATTTTTGAAACTATATCAGAGATTTCCTTCTGGGGAATAAAAAAAAGGAAAATGTCCAAATCCCAGAATGTGCCCCATTAAGTACAGAGAAGAGAAAGGTTTTATGCATTTACTGCTCCTATCTTCCTAAGACCAAAATACTAATCTACTTTTTTCTTTAGCTCCGCTTGCCAGCTTTGAATCCTGTGTTATTAACACTTTTTCAGGTTTAGGCCCAGCTAGTAACTGAGCCCCACGCAGCCACTCACTCACTTCCCCACCCACCCTCTGCCCCAGACCCTGGTGGGATGGGAAGGAGTATCAGAAGAAAAAAACTAAAATCCTGTGGGTTGAGATAAGGAAGTTTAGTAGAACACCACAAAGAGAGAAAAAACAGCAGTAATAACAATACTAATGAAATAATATATAAAGTGAATGATTTGAAACACAATTGCTCACCTCCCAGCACCTGCCACCCAGCCTGGCCACCTGCTCAAACTGCCTGTGCTTTCCCTGTCCGTTCCCCCTTTACTTACTGGGCATGAGGTCAGTATGGTATCAAATATCCTATTGGCTGGTTCAGTTTGGATATCATGGCTGTAGCCTCTCCCAGCTTCTTGTGAAAATTAACCCTATCCTAACCATACCCAGGACAACACTGAAGTTGACAATAAATACCTACTGCCTTCTCTGAGAACAGGTGTATAGTATCAAGCGCAGCCTGATATATCATTCCCTACTGCATGTAAGTGTAAAGATGTGGGTATGTAAAGGTCTATGTTTCATTCATACACCTCCATGCATTATTAGTCTAATTTACAGAAATAAATTTACACAATAAAATCCTCCCCACTTAATGGCACTTAAAAATTTATCAGAAAGCAGCAATGAAATGCTCAGAGTTCTGCCAGCAATGTAATAATCATCATGTATTTGCAAGGCTGCCACAAAACAGAATTCAGAGCTGTCCAGAATGTTCAATACTGCAATGAAAAGCACAAACTGTAGTTCAAATATGTCTTCACTACGAATGCATTGGGTCATTTACCTTAACAATGTGAACGTGCTCTCATTATTATGTTCAACTCGATTAGTGTGTAGTCTAACATTTAAAAGTGCACTTCAGATGGAAGAAGGTATGAATGCATGATTGGTTCCTAATAAGTTGAGCAACCCCCTAATGAACTGCGTTGGATCTATAAGAAACTGGTAGACACAAGACATAGACACTCAGAACCAGAAAAAATGTGGTAATAGCATGGGGAAGACAAAATAGAATTTCCTAAATACATTTATACAACTGTACTGTAATGCTCACTGCTATCTGAAGTAGTAGCAAATAGGAGGGTTTATAGTTCTACAAGAAAGGTATTCCTAGACATTTGCTGGGGAAAGGATCACTGCTATTAAAAGCCAACACGTAAATGAGCACTTTGGCTGATGAGGTCTGGAGCAATATTACACTGTATCTTGTGATGGAGCAGGAAAACAACATTTCCTCTCCTTTGGTGTCTAGGAATGGGGATTTTTATTACGTTGTCATACAAAAGTGAGTCAGAAGAAAAGTAAAATCCATATTCAGGGGACTGGCCTGAATTAATAGGGAAGATGAAATAAAGAATTCAGCTAAGTAACAATAGAGTACAAAACTACAGCCATTTGAAAGGAGTTGACAGAGAATTCCTTTCTATGAAAAAGGAATGTATGAATACTTAGCAATTAACTTAGATTACATATGAGACAGAGTGAACATAAGAAACATTGTCTTACTACCGAAATGCATGGAGCTGCAAAATTCTTCTCTGTGGGAAAAGTAAAATCTTCCTCAGTGTGAGACACTACAACTAAAGCTCTGTACTGAATTCAGGGCAGGGGGGAATCGTGCACTTCTGTGTTAACAGAAGGAGCCTTACTGCTCCCCTTACCCAGGTATCAGACTGTCTCAGAAATTACATTATAAGACATCTCAGCCTTATTCAGTTTCTCTGTGTCCTTAATCGTTGCTGTCTGGACATTTAAGCATAGCAGGTGGTTTAGCTTTTTCCCCCTACCTTCTCCAGGGGGGGTGGGGGCGGCAGGGGAAAGGTAATTACGAGAAGACAGGTAAGTCAAAAAACCACACAGTTAGGCACATTTTCCACCCTGAAAGGAGTAATACTCCATGGCTAGAAGCCTCTACTTCATATGAAAATGACTGTTCAGGTGGGTTGTGTAGTTTTATATACCCACAGAACAGTGTAAGACAGTGTAAACAGTGTAAGACAACAGTGATTGCAGCAAGTTATCTGCAGTGTGGCAATGCTCACCTGGGGCACTAGTACGTGAATACCACTGTTCTTCTCTAACCATTATTCCTGCCTCCCTCCTGCAGCTGACAGCAACATCCTCCTGTCACTGAAACAGTAGCTATGGAAGAAGGCTTTCAGGATTGTAATGCCTTCTTCTTCTGTTATATTCTACAGGTTATAAAAAAACCCAACCCCAAATCTAAATATACAGATACAAAACACGGTTCTGCAATCATTTGTTTGCTTGGGAGAGATGCACTTAATCAGAAGGTAACAGCAAGATCACCCACTAGTAGCACTATCTCTCCGGAAAGCTGCAAATATCAAACAGGAACAGCATAACCCTAATGACACACCTGCACCTGGCCAAAGCTGTGCTCTCTCCTATGAAACAAAGAAATAGACTGTCAGCCAACCTCAAATTTGCAACAGCAAAACAGGACTAAGTGGTATCCCTTTCAGCATTAGTGACAGCAAAATTAGTGAAAGTAGGTTTAATACTGATGTTCTTCAGCAGCATCTGCTGGTTACTACTAGTAGAGACAACTTCTTCAAAAAGTGAGAAGGTACCACTGGGTAGAGAGAACAAGAGTCATGATTTTCCCCTTGCTAGAATGGCCCACTGGACTGGATGCAAGATAGAGTTTAAGCAGATAAAGGCCTCCAAACAGGCTCAAAGTATAGCTTTGGGCAAATAATGCCATGCCTCAGTTTCCCTGTCTGTAACTTAAAATTGTTTGAGAACCTCAACTTAGAGTCCTCAGCAATTCAGGTGTTGTTAAGTGTTCAGCGCTGTCACTGTTACAAAGAAAGGGAAAACAGCTTAATATCTGGTGCAAGAGAGAAGCCAACATTTGCGGAATATACCCAAACAAGAAGGAAATATACCTGTTTGGACAAGAAACAACTTTCCCTCAGGAGGAAAAATAAATAGAAGGCATGAACTGTCTGGATGTTCACGTGGAGTATCATGGTCATGTAAACATGAAGAAGGGGCTACATGGCTACGTTTGCGTGGTGGTGAACCAGCACTAGTAAATCTATTCTCTTCATATTCCAAGCAGCCGGCTTTCTGAGGGACTAATGACCTTTTTTTTTTTCCCCCCACTCAGGAAAAGACAGGAATAGATATTCTGCAATAGTTTCCTACGCGAATAATCTCTTTTTTCCTGAAGAATCACCTTTTCGTTTAGTCCATTTCAAAGTGGACTAAGTTAGAGTGCAGAAAGCAGGAAAATCTGTTGTGAGAGGCAGCGTGGGAGAGCTATTTCAATTCACACCCTCTCCTATTTCACAAAAGTTTCCTTTACCAGGTGAAACCCTCAGTGTTGGTGGAGCTGACAGAGGATGCCCATACACAGCAGTGTCTAGTCCAGCCACTTCTGAAGAGGTTGGATTAGAGACATCGAGCAGTTAAGGTGCAATATCTCAGTGCTCCCAACCCCCTCACATGGTATTATTCTGCTTCTCCAGTATTATCATACTGCTTTCAGTACCTGGCTTAATCTGAGCCGTTCCCTTACCACACGCCACATTTGAAGAAATAGGCCTGCTGTCACAGTGAAATGATCTTTCATCAGCCTGGTAACAAAACCTTCTGTTTATATACTGCCCATGTGTTTCTGGATTAATATATCTGCAAACTGCCTAAATAACTGTAAACATACCCACTTCACAGATTTTTTTTTTAAATAGGTGAAAGTAAGCAAAAAATCCCAAACAAAATCCTGTCATACCATCCTTTCTGGCACTCCTTATAAACAGGTGCGTCTTTCTTTATTGACAAGAGGGACACAAAAGTCAAATGAACATGGTGCAGGTCTAAAAAGAAGGTGGAAAGGACGCTGCAGCAAATTTGGCATACGACTTTGGAGAAATAGTTCAATGCTTCCTTTCCACAAAACAAGACAAATGATGCATTTTGGTAAGATATTAAGTTCTGTCTAAGGGCTCGGTGTTATTGCTATTACTGCTTCTCAAATGAGCATAATAGGTTGGATAGGTCATCAGCTCCCCAGGGTGGGGGGGAACCAAACCAAAGGAACATGGACTCGGGTATTCTGCCTGGCACACAAGTGATGGCGTTTTAGATGGAGTCAACCTTCCTTTTTGTTAAGTACAATTACAGCTGTACACTTGCCTGTGGCCCTACATTTCTGGATAATTGTTGGATAGAGGCAAATTCAGCTGGTCAGGTAACCACAACTGCCTCGTGTAACTATGACTCCCTGCTCTCTACAGCATTGTGGCTCTTGGGATCTGTGAGCTACAATGCCCAGGGGGCTGTGGCTGCAGCTACACTGTGTCTGTTCTTACCAAACTTGGTTTTTATGACTCACGGAAACTCATTTATGTGTGCGAATTACTGGCTTTTCAAGTGACTGAGGGAGCAAAAAATAATCTACAAAAGAAAAGCTTATCTGCTTACATTCTAGTTTCACACATTTTACTATGTGTTTACTGTCAGAACGTGTTGCAGTTAATATCTGAATCTCTGCCAGACTGCTGACAGACAGAATATGATCTAGCTTAAGATTTTTTTTTTGCGACATGACAACTGCTAGTCTGTAAATACTGTGAGCAATAATAGAAACACTAATTTAACATAGCTACGTTTCAAAAACATTCATAGTTTCCTTACATTTCCATTCTCTTTGCAATTACAATCAGCAAATGCATGACCATTGATGCCTGGATTTGCTACAGCGTATTTTAAGACACACAAATTACAGGAAATATTTAGTTCACTGCTATTGTTAAAATCATGCCTTGTGGCCCAGTAACTTTAGATTTACCTATAGTTCCTCTAAAAATCAAATAGAAACCTGAAATCTCTACACATCATAACAAAGGACACTGTAGAAAATCAGAGCAAGGAAGCACAGTGGAAATCTAATAAACTTTTCCAGCTAATTACAAGGCTTAACTCTCAATGAGGCAAACAAAAGCAAACAAGACCGAAGCAAACTGAAGAGCTTTAAGCCACACTAGAATTTTCCCTAAATTTCAGTGTACCGTTTCTTCACTCCCCAGGTTTTACACAGCATATTTAAACTTAGACATTTTTAAACTTCAAAATGATCCATATACTGCAGGGGACTTAACTGGCACATACAAGGCATCCTAGGGCACTCTCTACCCTATTTCTCGTTTGCATCTCCTGGAGCCCAGTTCTTCAAATGACAACATCAAAATCATTACATTCTACTTCCTTTCATGGCTGTTGCAGTTTTCTCATATTCCCCTGTCTGGTTTAGAGCATACTGTGAGATAGCATTAGGTTATGTAATGAACATCCTTAAACGAAAAAATGCCACTCAAAAAAGCCTCTTTATCTTCATTGTCTCTGCTAGGGTGCCGATCATACATCCATCCCATTTAAAAATAATGAAAATTATTAATTTTTATAGTTTTTAGTACAGCTGTGTATGGAAGAGTCATTTTCTGCCTTGATTCCTTTAAACTTGCATGTGTTAAAGGAGAAAAAATGTACATTTGCAGGATGGCAAAACACAGCTACCAGAAAATCTTAGACTCTAGTCAGCCCTATTCAACTCTTTTTTTTTTCCCCTTCACTGAGCTTTGCATAAAGCTAACCCAAACCCACATGGATTTCTATAATATCCAAAAAGAATGACAATGAGTGATGTGATGTAGGTGGAAACTGCCTGAAGAAACCTAAATTGTAACAGGAAAAAAAATTGACATTTTAGATTTTAAATGTTACACAGTTTTTATAAAGCTTCAGTCAATTTATTTTATTTATTCTAATGAAGAGCATTACAACTGCTTTACTGCACTGAAGCAAGCATCGATCACACCATTAATCACACCTTGTGAATAGTCACAAATCAAGTTCTAACAGCAAGCACTGAATCAGGAGCAATGAAGCATAAACTCCTTCACAATTTATGATCTCTCCAATTGCATCTTTTCAACCATTAAATTGCAAGATACCATAAATTTTTATCTTCTTCACTTCAGTCACATTATTGATTCTGCCTTGTGAAATATAGAATAGCTGTAAATCTAGGCTATTGAATTAAATTTAAAGTCTTGACTTCAGAAAAGAAACCCAACACACTGCCATGGCTGTTAATTTACACTGAGGAACAAATGATAGAAACATTAAAATTTAAATGGACAACGGGGATTTCAAAGAGTCATAGTTCTGTCAATCCCAGTCCTTGTCAACCTTGAGGGTTTTTCTTTTAGCCAAATTTAAGATCGCAAAATAGAATAAAATATAAGCTCCAGGTGGATGCAGAACAGATAATTCTTACAAACAAGCAAATGATGAAGAGGCTAAATCAAAACTACTGAATAAACGTTTAGACTTCAAATAACTCTCCTGAATTCAGCACAATTTACCTAAGTACAAGACGAAGGTGCTTTAATACAAATAAAATTGGCATACCAGTGACAGCACATCTTTAGTTGTCAGGTCTCTAGTGAAAAGGCAGATCGCCTTAATGTGTCTGCAAGATTCTCTCTAGGAGAGCATATGCAGGTTCTTCAGGGAACCGTGTGTCCATTAGAAATGAAAGGAAAGATCCATCAAAGTGGAAACATCCATGGATGGGAGCGAACAATAAATGCAGATAGAAATGGAAGCTCCCAGGGAACTGGAAGAATATTAAAATAGATCTGGAAAATACCATGTGTTGGAAGAAGACACAGGGTGTGACTTGGATTTCCAGGGTACAGCTAAAGAAGAGGGAAGTTTCCTGATGCTGTTGTGGGTTACCCCAGTGAGAGACATGACTGGCCAAGACCAAATGCTGCTGAGGCTCCTCTACATGCCCTGGTTTTCCAGGTGCCTGGACATAGCTCACAGTGCTCTCCCAGACGCTGAGCTGTTCTTCTCTACTGCTCCAGGGGAGCAGGGTTGGGCTCCTACAGGCCCCTTGCCTTCAAGGTGAAGGCCTGACATCAGTATGGCAGAACACTCTTCCACCATTCCCGCCCCAGCAAAGGAGCCCCGCCTGCCAGTGAATGCACTCCTGGATGCACAACTCTCTGCCCAGCTGGGTGCCCTCCAACTCCCTCCTGCATGGAGTACAAAGTTGCCCTCACCATAAGCTCAGAGAGACACCATCCGTTACCCAGTTCATAGGATTCAGAGGCTTACGTCACCTTTCTGGCGCACTGCTACATAAATCCACCTATCCCTTAGGAAAAGGCCATCTAAATATTTGTTGACAGGAGGAACAGAAGCAGAGCAGACAGCATCAAGAGGGGGTGACTCACCTCTGTCCGGGCCTCTCATGTCACACTGCCCAGCCATGGTCCCTGTACCTCAGCCTCCACAAGGCAGAAGAGGAGCAAGAGGATTTTCCTCTTCCAGGTTTCCAGCAGGAGGCAGGGCCCATGACCACCCACCAGCTGTACCGGAGAAAGGAGAGGTGACTGGGAGGGTGAGGGAAGCACGGCTGAGGGCACAGGCAGTGTAAGAGGTGGCAAGGCAGGCAGGTCTCTCCCCTCATTGGGTGTGCAGGGCGTGGAAAGGGGAACTTCGTTTCCAGGAGCAGTTCCACAGCAGGAGCGTTGCCAGAAGCAAGCTCCTTGAGCTCCCAGGAATAGCTGCCTGCTCCCCTCTAAGCTGTGTGTGGAGGAGGCTGGGGTGGAGACACAGGTGGAGCAGGTGAGATGAGACTGGAAATGATTCAAACTCAGGGAGATGGGGAAATTGGGTTATCTATCCCAGGCTCTGTTGACATATTCAGAAGTTACCTACAGGTACTCGGCTGTCTCTCAAGCCCAATCTCAGCTATATTTAATCACATAAATCAGTAAACTAAAAGGGGTGGTCTAAAGCGTTTGTGGGATCAGGTGTTGGAACTGAGGGGTGGGGTCATCCTTACCTGACCAGCATGTACCTGTTCAGCAGTAACCTCCCTTTCATTTCCTCCATCAGCTTTTCCAGACAGTGAGTACAGTTTTCTCTCAGTTCTTAGCACATAGAAAAATTTTGCCAGATGTATATTTTGTTTTTATGCTTTCACTTCAGCCCACCATTTTCCTATCTGCGTATCGACCCAAGAGTCAAGAACACCACAATTCTTAAGGAAATGAAAAACAATAATTACAAAAGTGCAATTCAAAACTTGCCTCTATTACTTGCACAGCCTATTGGTAGCACCACATTACTTTCTCAGAACAATATCATACCATAACAGATTGTAACTATTTCAGGCAGAGAGATTATTTGGCACCACATTTTGCAGAAGTATATGAAACAGAACTTATATAAAAAATATGTTATAAATTCCTATAAATCACAGAAAACAATGTTGGTGACAGTGTTATATCCCCAATATGCTAAATGCACTCTGTTCCTGGGCTGCCATTTTTCACTAGGAAAATGAGTACTCAGTGCTTGCGATTGATGTGGCCCATACTGAGAAATTAATAACAGTGTCGTGTGTCACCATTTCCCCAGGGTTAGCAGCAAACACCTCCATGGTGCTTTTCATCAGAATCGCTGTTGCTTTCTAGCCCAAGGAGAAATGCATTTCAGTACTGACGGAGCCAACGTCCAGCAGAATCCTTGTATAAAAGCCATGTAGAAATACAAAGTATTTTGGAAGTTCAATTCAGATTATTTACAATTAGATTCAAAACTCAGTTACGCCAAATAAAATCACTGTGCTGTGGATTCTGTATTGTGCTAGTACCGTTCATGGGCTTTACATTCCTATGGATCACAGAGCTGCTTTGCTGATTACTGTCACTTGGACTTCAGTGTTATGACTTGCAAGCCTCCCTGAATCACACAGTACCTAATCAAAACATGCTGCTGCTTCTCTTACTGTATTAAAGTAGTTCATACCTGGAGAGGAATATCCACTTCCTTTTAACATCTTGAATTTTTTCAGACCAGAGTAAATTTGTATTAGGTCGAGGAAGTAAATGAGAAGGAGATTGTATTGCTCTTTTTTCTTTGCTCCATTAGTTACTAAATTAAACAAGATGATTAATTAGCTAGAAAACAGGGCAAATGCTGATCACAACAGACATGCTACTTTCTATACATATTTCTATGGCACACAGCAAAAGAAATGACCAAGGTTGAAATGGCCACAGACCATTTGCACAGCCTACCGGTAGCATCACATTACTTTCTCAGTACAGTATCATACCATAACACATCATAACTATTTCAGACAGAAAGATTATTTGAAACCACATTTTGCAGAGTTATATCTAGAAGTTTAAGTACTGTTGTCAGACTTACCTCAAACTTCTTCGACTTGCTTTGGTCCAAGATTTGTTTTTAAAACGAGAGAAAAGATGTGTATGTCTGAAGCCCTTCTGCATCTTGGTTTTGCTGCTGGCAAACATTTCCATGATTACAGTTTCTTTCATTTCACTTTCTATTTCAAGCAAAAAATTAAAAGCACAATCAACAAAAATGCCAAACTCTGACTATGAATAAGCACAAACCTTCAGGAATGGGCAATGCCCTTGCATGTAAAGCCTTCTCCTTTTTGATTGTGAGGTAAAACTGAATCCTGATCAGTGGTGCTTCCCATGCTACTATGGACCAAAGTGAATAAAGAACTGAAGCCCAACGAGAAGATTGATATGTCTCCTACTAAACTCTAGAAAACCTTCTGCACTGTAAGATTTGGGTTGCACGGGGTGAAAAAAAAGAAAAAAAAAAGGAAAATGCCCAAATTAAGGAAAAAAAAGAACTGTCTAGCAGCAACAGTCTTGCTGGTTGTTCAACCTCTACTTAGGAATCTTGAGTAACAGAAATAGTATGGCTTGTAGAAACCAAAAGCAGTACACACGGCATGGCGAAACAGTGCAAAAGGTGTTGTCAAAGCTGGGGTTCCTGCTTGAGGGACAAACTGCAGGACCTAGGTCATTCTGCTTGTAGGAGACGGCTTGGCAAAAGGGAAATCCTTAACCATATCCAGATTCTTAATTTATAATACAGGTGTAATATTTACTATATGAATGACTCAGATGAACTTAAACATAACAAAACAACACTCTTTCTCCTGGTGGAAAACCACAAATGAGGAGCTTTTCTTCATACAAAACCTGTTATATGATATGCTTCCTGTTAAGTCTAAAGCCTGTGCACTTGTAATTTGCAAATGAAATAGACTGCACAGAGCTGAGAAGACTGCCATCAATCGACAGGCAATCCTGCAATGGACAGAAAGTCATGAGCAGAAAAATAATAGAGGGGCTTTAATGGAGTTGTCACAAACATTTTATTAACAATAATAAGCATTCAGCACTGTAGTCTCATTTTCAAACTTTCACAAGTAATAAATTTTACAATGCTATCTGAGGTCAGTCAAGACACTTTATGGAGTGATAGATGGAAAAAAGTTATGGTCCCAAGCTTAGAGCTGAGGTTTGTGTGCCCAAGGAGTGAGACACAGTCTTTGAATTAGCCATTTTTCCTAACGTGCAAGCTCACTGTAGCCAAAAAAGAGCTTCCATTAATTATATGGCCCTGGTCCCCAGATATCCACCCTTTCTAGTTCTGGATACCACATCAGGATAATGCTCATATGCATGTTCTCTACCTCTGTGCAATGAAAGGTCCTTAATCTGGATGTGGCCTGTACCACCTGAATAGTGGTGATTATACTTGTCCATTGGTGTACACACAGTATCTACTCTTAGCTTTAGTTTGTCCCATATGACACAGGATTTTGTTATAAAAGAAAGAAATAAAAATGCAACTTCATATTCTTCTTCCAAAAAAAAAAAAAAAAAAAAAGCTCCTAATCGGGTCTGCGTAAGAAATGCTGGAACTACTTTGTTTGCCTAAACCAAAACGCTGGGTTCAAAGACACAACTTTCACGAAGTGGAGCTGGATCTGAATTTGCAGCTAAAGCCCATGTCTTGTACACTATTCACAAAGCTTTGGTTTACTTCTGCCTTCTCTTCTTCACAGCTGAACCACTGGATCAAAAAACCCAAAAATAAAGAGGAGGCAGAAAGGTTGTGTAGTGCTTAACATCCGGAACAAATGGCTGCTGTCCTTGGAGTGACCTGAGCTTCTAAGGAGCCAAGAACCATATGACAACCTGAAACATGAAATTATGAGTGGCTGCTTTTTCCTGATTATGTGAGAAGTAAATACTTGTACAACAGAACGAGCTCTCCAGCGTGACAGAGCTCTATAGAGACAGCTCTGACTGTCACTGGGAAGTGTGAATGCTCCAGCACCCTTTCAGTGTTCTTTCTTGAATGATATTTGAAAGGGTGAGGAGGCAAACTGCCAAGCAGTGAAAAGGACAAATCCATTGTGCAACAAGAAAGGTGCCCACTCTACTGTAGAGCAGCTGATTCTGGGGATACCATAGGGTGCCAGTAAAGGGTGGTATTAGGCCTTGTACTGGCTATGTCCAAAGTTAGCAGTCTGTGAAGAGCAGTGCACTGCAATCTTCCAGAAAGAACAGGATTCCTCAAAGTTTTCAGAAGGATTCTGCCTTGCACAAAACTGTTCTCAGAGAGACAGATGGGGTTGTTCTCCTGTTGGCCAAATCCAGTCTCACCAGATAGTAGTAAGCAACAGAAGTAAATACTGTTGGGAACAAAATTATTTCCTAAATATTTACAAGATGCATAAAAAATGTGTTTCTAATGTGCCCTGCAAATTGCCGTTTACTAAGCAACAAATTAATTAACAAAATTCTTTGGAGAATCTGGAAATCTTGGCACAGCAGTATTTTAGTCAAATTTGGGGAGGATCTGTAGCGATCTGCAATAAAATCATGGCAAATAAAAACATAATTTATAAGAAATTGATGTCAGTACAGAGATAGCAATATCTCATGGAGGGTAAACAACCCTGAACATAAAGGAGAAAAATGCATCAGAATAAAGACATTAATTCCTGGCCCAGAAGCTATACCAGGTGACATAATAACCACCTGCTGTATTTTTTGCTCATAAAGGAGTCTATTCTCACAGCTCTGTAGATATTCAGGACGGACCCTTCAGAATATGACTAAGATGAAAAACAGGCAAAAAGCTTTTTCTTTTCCAAAGAAGCATCTTGACTCCAGATAATTTGTGGCCTAAGCACTGGCTAGGGATGGCAGCAGAATCTTGGAGAGTGAGTGTATAAAGGAGTAGGGGCAAGAGAAATTAGTTTGGTTTGATGCTTGTTTTTAGAAAAACCTATATAAGATAAGCTCGGGACTGATGAATGGTATCTACATATGTGACATTTTAGGGACTGCTGACAGTAGCAACTCTTGGCAGGGTGGTGATGGTGAAGTGATGCTGGGAGCCAGAGATGGTGTTGGAAAGCAAGAAATGATGGGTTCTGTTCTGCTCTGTATTTTTGGCGGAATGTACCAGTGAGTGCATGAGTCACACCCTTCACTTTGTAATTTTTGGTTGATTGATATAAGAACACCAAAGTATTTCACTGAAGATAGTTCTCAAACTCAAATATTGAAAAGATTCACCATGAATGTTCATCTTTTTTACACAATGATGCTCACTATCTTTGTTCTGGATTGCTTTGAATATCCATTTTATCATTCAGTAAATGTTTCCTTTAGTGCTTAAAACAAACAGCTTTTCTCCATCATGTCTGAGAGAAAATTACATTTAAAGGTAAAGGCATTAATTACGTAATCGTAGACTGAATGTGTACATTACATGAACATTTTATTTCTCAACAGGGGTATTTCAGAGAGTGCTAATCAAATTTTGTGAATTTTGTAAGGGCTGTTTGGACAATATTATCTCAAAATATTTATTGGTAATTGTGTGCAATTATTGCAGTTCTGAACAATGTTAACCCTACTAGCTAAATACAGATCTGGCTGGTGTAAAAGAGAAAGCATGGCAAAAGGAGGTGGAAAACCCCCAGAAGGCTGATTGTACAGTACAATTGTGAAATGTGAGGAAGTTGGAACTGGACACTCAGTGAAACAAGGACAGACCTACTGCAATTTTACTTTTTAGCATTTGGCTTACGTTGCAGGTTCATGAACACCTGTACATCACCATGCAAGCAAATTAATAAATAATGTTATCTATTCAAGATAAAATAACTGTTATTTACTACTCAGATTTTCTGCATAGGTAACAACAATTCTCTGATATTGCTTAATTACGTTTCCCATTTCTCTACATTTGCTTGCTCGCCTAGACTTTAACAACTGAGTAGAGATAAAGCAAGATTAGTCTAGGGCAGAGTTGCCAGTTGAAAAAATGGTTTTGTTACAGGGCATGCGGGAAGGGTGAAAAAACACTCCTATCACTGAAGCATGTCCTCAAGCCAGGACCATGTTAGCAAACTCTCCGCCACAACCTCCCCACACACTACCAGGCCCCAGGCTCTGCTTGGGTTTAGGCAACAGGCAGTGACCTTTCCCATGTGCCGGAATTAGACTAGCAGTAATTGCAGAATAACATTGCTCTGTTATCCTCTACTATCACTGAGACGTATTTTAAACTGAGTCAGAAATTCTACTGCAGAACTTTCAAATCCAAACCAAGTAAATAGTCTTGAAAACAGACCTTAACATACCTAGACAAATTTCAGAAGTTATGTTTCTCTGTATCAAGTTGCAGACATGTTGCAATCCTCCAAGTCTGCAGGAGGGAAATCACACCGTGCAGTAAAGAACAGCGACAATGTAGGTGTTTACCATACCATGATACTTATGATTTCATACATGAAACATGCCTGACTGCTGAAGATTGCTTTCTTACGCAACAGCATGACAGGCAGATACCGTGTTTCCCATAGCACTGTACATTTAGTTTCTTGGGAGCAAACTTGCATCACTGTATAATTAGACAGTTATATTTAAGTGCACCTGCTGTGTCAATGACACTTCTCCGTGCCTTGACATGTCAAACCTGAAATTAGCCTGTGCCTTCTAGAAATGTCTGTAGGAAAGGGTGAGGAGTTGCTTTTCTCCAGGGTCAAATCCTGCAGGCATTGCACCTGAACCGAACTTGCGTTCAGATGTGTGGACTCAACAACATATCAACACGGTGCTTTATAGTCTTCGGCAGGGCATATATTGCATTCTTTTCTATGCCAGCCCAACTTTAACGACCATAGAAGGACAAGATGGTATTGAGTTCAAATTGGCAAAGCAAACAACCGCATATGCTCCTCACATAGGTATACTCTTTTCACATTTCTCTGTAGATGAGCTCTCTCACCTTTGAAAACCAGAATGGAAATTCTGCTCTTACGGTTACCAATACAGTGCCATACCGAAGAATGGGATTAATGGTTTTAAAGTTGCACTATCAAAATATATCAAAATATAAGGAACATAAATGCCAGAGAGGATGATAAGCTTTGATCTTTGCAGGTGTCAGTCCAACTTTGCATAAACCCAGAAAACTGAAATATTAAAAATAATCACCAGGAGCATCTTTGACATAACAACAAAAGTAGTAAAGGCTAATAGTAGAAATTTATACTGATGCTATAACTCTGCTATTGAATCAGATGGCAGAGCTTCATCTAGCATATTTACTTGCTCAATCTTTTGGTTTAACATATTTAAGTACATATGGCA